>NW_021963246.1:0-135982 GCF_901765095.1 Microcaecilia unicolor
AAATATTCAATCATTCTGACTTCAAAGGTCTACGTTTTGTATGGTTTTAAAGTTACCTTCAGTATTCTCACTGTGAATCACTGGTACAGTGTCCTGGTTCTGTGAAGTGCTGTCCCACCGGGGTGGGGGCCTACTGGCTATTGTTCATGTGATATCTATCAGAAAGACTTAACAAGGATCTGGGGTTCCTAGCCCATTATAAACCATAAAGCTGTATGTCTCTGTGTGATCACCCCACCCCTCACCTATCCACACCCATCCTGTTAGAATATCAATGATATGCTTTGATGTCCCCATGCATACCTCCGACCACCCCCCATCCTCCCACCCTGTCAGACTGTCATAGTAATGCTTGAATGTTTTCACTTATCTACACGTCAGGCTAGCACATTTGCTTTATTTCGATTGACGAAGAAGGGCAACCTTCGAAAGCTAATCAAGAAATGTATGAAGTTATGTCAATAAAAAAGTATCATCTTATTTCTTTTCCATGTTTTATTTTTGTTGATTCTATTGATAACCTTAAGAGTGGACTAACACGGCTACCACATCCTCAATTCTAAGATAAATGTTCACGTTATAGCAGAAATCTTTGGAGAGAAAACAATTGAATGATTCAACTTTCTACCTAAGTACTTGAATAAAAAAGTACAGATAAGCTTGTTGAACTTCCTGTAAACACAGCACATTGTGACCCTGAACAGGGTTATGCAAGGCACATGAAAATCAAGTTGCGGTTAAGTTTGCATAAGCATTATCAAAAATGTGCCACAGAGAATTTAGTTTTATCCCAATAAGCTAGATAATTCTTTAAGCTTAAATATCAGTTACTATCATGGCCAACTGAGAAGACAAATGAGAAAGAGCTTTCTGTTATATTATGTGCTTCCTTTGTGAAAATGCCTTTGAAGCGTAAGGGGAAAGTAAGGATCTTTCTCCCGAGGCCAGCTCTACCCACTTCAACAACAGAAACTCGACTCATTCGTTCCTCCTAAGCGGGATGGATTGGAAGAGGGGAAGAAAGACCCGGCACTGGGTGAGATCCAGGGAGAATCTCCCCTATGGGAGCACCATCTTTTTCCCCTTCAGACCAGATTCCCCGGCGCTTCAGTGAACACAAACCACGAATGGATGTGGAGAAGCTGGAAGGAGAAGCAGTACTTTCTACTGTCGAGAGAGGGCAGCCATGAGTTCTGTTTCGGCCTGTGAGAGACACCAGGGTGATAAAAGTGGCATTTCCCCTGGAAGCGAGAGAGCCGGACAACAGAGTCATCTTGGGATAATGCTCTCTCTGTTTTTCCAGGTATGGAGTCCCCTTTTATTGTCTTCTAAACTCTTCATTCTAGAATCGCTGGGTGAAACTTTGATTCGATTGGAAGCTTCTTTCGGAAGTGTTCATTAGAACTTTCAACTTTGGTTCATCTGTTTCAACTTTAACTTTGTCGCACCAAGGTAGGTGCAGGAATTTCAGTAACAGGTTAGTGGGATAAAGACTGAGAGAAGAAGTTCAAGTTGCTATAATTAAGGATAAACAAGTGATAATAGAAGAATTGAAAATTTGGAAAATCAACTGAGACACCTTAATATACGATTATTGAATTTTCCAAAGATAAGAGCCGTTTCTACTTTAGAGACTTTCAGATGATTTCTTGTGGCGGTATTGGAATATCCTTTGGATACCATACCACCAATAGGGAAAATATATTTTGTGTCAAAAAAGAAGAGGGAATCATGCCTACAGTGAATTTGGGATGATGTGAATGTTTTAGAGACCTCATATGATAGCTTGGATACGTCTGGAGTCCTGCAAGCAGCAACTGCCCTGGTGGTAGAGCTATTTTGTTAGTTATATATTTGAAAAAGACTTAAATTCATTGATGCATTTGTATTTTCGGAAGACTCCAAGAGTGTTTGAGGGAAAAAGTAGGATTTTTTTCTGACCTCTCTAGGGTTACCCAAGAGAGGCGAAAATTGTTTTTTGACATTAGCTCTGGGTGTGATGTTTCAGTTCAGATTTCCTTGTAAGTGTTTTAGTAAAATATAAAAATGTACAGTTCATTTTCTTTGTCCCCCAACAGCTTACATCTTTTCTGAATAGCAAAAAATGTGCATCTGAGGGAATAGCGTCTGAACTCTCGGTTTCAGCAGTATAGGTTGGAAGGCTCTGATAGTAAGAGATGCCTCTTTCAGTTGGATTTCCTTTTGTTCTTATTTCTTCCTTTTATGCTCCCTGCTTATTACGTTCTCTCTCCCCCCATATTTTGTGGACTAAATAGTGTTAAAATACTGTGTATTAGCTTTTTGATTGCATATTGTTAAAATTTTCTTTTTTTTTGTTTTCTTATAAGTTCTTTTTTACACTTAATTTCTTGTTACAAGAGTTGTCTTGTAATGTAATTTGCAAATAATAATAATTTAAAAAAATCAGTTACTATCATGTGAGACACAACTACCAGTTCTGCCTTCTTTCCCATGAAAAGACTTGGTTATAAATACCGTAATGAACCTCTGGCTCTTAATGGCTGAACATACTAAATGTCCTGAGGTAGTTAAGAATCACCTGCTACAAAATAAATGTGCTTATCACATAGGTCCATTTCCCACAAATACGGCATGGGGAAAAAAAACCCTTCATAGAGAACATAAAGTACTCACCGTCATTAACTACAGCAGATATAAAACACCTGTCATGTCCCTTAGCTCAAGGCAAGCGGCGTCCTCGAGCTGCGCGGGGTCCCGTCGACACGACCACTTACCGGCACTGCCTGAGCCATGTGTGTGTAGTAGTCCTCTCTGGGTTTGTTCAGAGAGCGGTGGTTGCAGACGACTTAATGTTTTGCTTCCATGCACCTGTTTATGCTCTCTCTCTCTCTCTGCCTGGCTTCCAGGCTCCTTGATTGCTTTGCTTCCACCCACCTGGGTCTGCTCTTCCTCTGCCTGGCTTCCCTTGCTGACTTTGCCTGTACCTGAATTACCCTTCTGCCTGCCGCCTGCCTACTGACTTTCGCCTGTACCTGAATTACCCTTCTGCCTGCCTATTGACTTTCGCCTGTACCTGGATTACTCTCTTGCCTGCCTACTGACTTGCCTGTACCTGGGTTACTTTCTTGCCTGCTGCCTGCCTACTGACTGCCGTTTGTACCTGGATTACTCTCTTGACCTGCTGCCTGCCTGGCCGACACATTCATCACCATCATCCAGCTCCGTCCCTTAAGTCCTGCAGGCCGCCCGCACCTAGGGGCTCAACCTCTGGGGAACGGCGGTCAGCGCAGGTGAAACCCGGGGTTGTCCAGCCACCAAGCAGAACCTGGTCCGAGTACCGAGCTCAGCAGCGCTCTACTTGGTACAAGAACTCACAAGTCTGACAACACCAACTTATGGAACAAAAATAAACTGACTGTACAATATAAAAAATAAGCCAGTTGTACCAAAGGCTTTTGTCTAATGTGTGTCTTTGAGAAATGTTCTTAGTTCATGGGCTTGTGTGTGTACTAAAAGTATCCCCTCTTCACTATGCAGAGACACAGTCTAAAAAAACCTACCTAACATAATTGGAATACATCGAATGCAGTGCCAAGAAGCTCAAGAGAAGCAGACACGCTATGGCAAGCCAAAAAAGCAAATACAATCTGTGACAGGCATAGCTATAGCCTACACCCTGCCTGTGGTAGGCCCATGACAGAAAAGAGGTTCTGTTGTCTGGACTGCTCCTGTCCCAGAGAAGACTGGAGAAGGCTTTTCAAGCCTGTCCCGTCAACTATTTCAGTATATCTACAATGAATATGCATGGAATCAATTTGTATATTCTGAGCATTTAATGTATGCAAATTGATCTCATGCACATTTATTGTGGACATCCTGAAAACCCAACTTGGTTGTGTAGTTCCCATGCAGATTTGGGAAGCTCTGGGCTAGAGACAGGGAGATGAAACAGTGGGAACAGAGCTTGGGGGAGGGAAAAGGGATGGAAAGAGGCTGAAGAGGAGTGGAAAGAGAAGCTGAAGAAAAAAACAAGAAAGCACAAATACTAAGATGGACAACAATTATTTACTCGCCAGCAGGTTAACAGGCAGTTTCAAACAGTACCTGGTCTAAAACAGCTATAATTTCCCTGGACTGGTTTATGTGCCCTATGTCACGATGTACTCAATCAGGTAAGCTCAGAAAAAGAACAGGATAAGTATCCTGCTTAGCTTACCAATTATTTTCACCATGATGCAAAAGTAATAGCAGCATCTATACAGCCAGCCAGCCATTGATCATTACATTCAGAACCTGCAGGAAGTTCACATCCTGTATCAACAAAGACCAACAGTGAACAAACATCCATTGCACCTGTACAGTACTAACTAGATCTCTCAAAATATAGTTGCCCATTTGGTAGCCCTACCTATAGATCTTTAAAAATTGACAGAAATTTTATCTTCACCCACATAATATATCTTCTTGGAGACTAAAAGGCTAATGTGATCACACTCCTTGTTTCACAAATCTGATTTCACTGTATGCTTCTAGAACCACTAGCATAAGCTTCTATTAGCCAAAAAGAACTCCAATCTACTTGGCTTTATAATAACTTTGTTCCTAATTAAAAGCTCAACTGCAGTAAATTAACCCTTTAGAAAAGCAGACAGATGTTTTGAAGACGTCCCAAAGAATTTTCTATGATGATCTAATAAACTGCCGAGACTGACAGAGAACAAGAGGTGGAAGAAAGAAGAAGAGACAAAAAAACAATAAACAGAGAAGCAAGAGGAACCAAGAAATAGGAAAGAACTGTAGAGGCAAACTTTGTCATAAGTTCTTAAAGAATTGTTTTAAGTTGTAGTTCACACACAAACAAGAATTATATAGAAAAATATAATACCTTGTAAAAACAGTTATAAAACAAGTGAAACAGCAATACATTTCACCAGTGCGATTTTGTCAATAACAGCTGCAATGAAAGAAAAAGCAGCCTTCTGCCTATATCCTTGGCAATTTGCTTCTTCCAGCAGCAAAAGGAGAAATTATGTCTTTCTTTAGTCAGTGACACTGTACCGAAGCAGCAAGTATCCCTTCCCACCAGGAGGAGGAGGTAGAGAAAACTGAATTCAACTAGTGACATCAGCAGCTCTCTGGAACAATCCAGTATGCATTTGCCCAAGCAGCAGAAGGACCCTTTGTAATGCATTCAGCCCTATCAACCACTGCAGTGCAATTTATTTATTTATTACATTTGTATCCCACATTTTCCCACCTATTTGCAGGCTCAATGTGGCTTACATAGTACCGTAGAGGCGATCGCCAATATCGGTATGAACAAATACAGAGTGAGGTTGTGGTAAAGTTCATGCGTGACAGACAGATTGAGGAATCATAAGGAGGAAGATTTCATTTATGTCCAGTACAAGCTTTGGTTTTGTTGTGTTGCAGAGTTGAAGCATTTAAGTTGGATCGTTAGGGTATGCCTTTTTGAACAGGTTAGTTTTTAGTAGTTTCCGGAAGTTTAGGTGCTCATATGTTGTTTTCACGGCGTTTGGTAATGCGTTCCATAGTTGTGTGCTTATATAAGAGAAGTTGGATGCGTAGGTTGATTTGTATTTGAGTCCTTTGCAGCTTGGGTGGTGGAGATTTAGGTATGTTCGTGTTGATCTTGGTGTGTTCTGATTGGTAGGTCTATGAGGTCTGTCATGTATCCCGGGGCTTTACCGTAGATGATTTGTGAACACAATACGTTCTCTGATTGGGAGCCAGTGTAGTTTTTCTCGTAGGGGTTTTGCGCTTTCTAATTTCGTTTTCCAAATATGAGCTTGGCTGCTGTGTTTGGGCAGTTTGGAGTTTCTTTATGATTTGTTCTTTGCATCACACATAAATTCTGTTGCAGTAGTCTAGGTGGCTTAGTACCATAGATTGTACTAAGTTGCGAAATATTTCCCTCGGGGAAAAATGGTTTCACTCGTTTGAGTTTCCACATAGAGTGGCACATTTCTTTGTTGCAGCTTTTGCTTGGCTCTCTAGTGTGAGATTTCCGTCGATTGTAACTCCGAAAAATTTCAGGCTGTCTGAGATAGGGGTGGTTATGTTGGCAGGTTTGTTCGTGTTATATTGGGATGAGAGGATGAGCCTGTGTGTTTTTTCTGTGTTCAGTATTAGTTGAAATGCATTCGCCCAAGAGTTCATGATGTTCAAGCTGAGTATGATTTCTTTGGTGATTTCTGTTAGGTCATGTTTGTAAGGGATGTATAATGTGACATCGTCTGCGTATATGAAAGGGTAAGGCCTTGACTGAATAAAGACTTGGCTAGTGGGGTCATCATTAGGTTGAAAAGGAGCGGTGATAGTGGTGATCCTTGAGGTACTCCACAGTCTGTTTTCCATGGTGTTGATATGTTCGAGTTTGATTTCACTTGATATGTTCTAGGAAAGCAAGGACAAAGTGGTTAGGAAACTCTTGATCCAGCTAAGTACACTTCCACCAATCCCGAAGTATTCTAGGATGCTTAGTAATATATTGTGGTTTACCATGTCGAACGCACTAGACATGTCGAATTGTAGGAGAAGTACGCTTTTGCCTGTTGCTATTTTGTTTGAATTTGGCTATGAGAGTGATTAGTACTGTTTCGGTGCTGTGGTTGGAGCGAAATCCTGATTGTGATTCGTGTAGTATTGTGAATTTGTTTATGTAGTCGGTAAGTTGTTTGGTTACCATGCTTTCCACCAGTTTCACTACCAGTAAAATTGATGCTACTGGTCGGTAGTTGGTGATATCGTCTGTTTTTTCTTGGTATCTTTTGGTATTGGGGTGAGTAGGATGTTGCCGTTTTCCTTTGGGAAGAGACCATGTTGAAGCCTGTAGTTTAAGTGGGATGTGAGGTCTACTATGAAGCGGTGGGGAGCAGATTTAATAGGTAACTGGGGCAGATGTCCAATTTACAGTGAGTCTTGGAGAACCTATTAATCACTTGGTTGACTGTTTCAGCTGTGAAGGAAGCGAAGGTTGTCCAGTCTGTCCGCTGGGTATTCGTTGGGGATTGGGTCCATACATTTGAAGAAGTTATCGATGTCGGTGATGTTCTGAGGTAGCGTGTTGCGTAGATTTACAATTTTTCACTGAAGTATTTGGCAAGTGTGTCTGCAGATGGGGTATTGTGTTGGTTGTGGTGACCACGGTGGTGTCTAGTAATTTGTTCACGAGTTGGTATAATTTTTTCGTGTCTTTGTAGTCAAGCCCTATTTTGGTTTTGTAGTATGACCTTTTGGCTTGTCTTATTGCGTGTCATGTTCCCTGCTTGCGCAAGGTATGGGCATCTGAGGAGATGGTGGCCATCTTGGATTTGGGCATACCGAGAGGGCGGCCATCTCAGAGGTGGGCGTCTTAGGTTGGGGCGGCCATCTTGGTGTGGGCAGCCACAGGAAGGAAGCCCATGTTTGGGCTTGAGGGCAGCCATCTTGAAGAGAGCTGTGCATGTTTGGGCCTAATTCCTGCACTATTTAAAGCCAGGCCACCAGTCCTCCCACGCTTCGGCTTCTATTCAGTTCTCTGGTAGTTGCAGTGCAGTGCTTTGGTTCTTCTTCTGTTTGCTGTCTGGTATTGACCTTTCCCTGATCCTGGATTTTCTACTGATTGCTGCCTGGTATTGACCTTTGCCTGATTCTGGACTTGCTTCTGTCTGCTGCCTGGTATTGACCTTTGCCTGATCCTGGAGTTTCTACTGATTGCTGCCTGGTATTGACCTTCACCCGATTCTGGATTTGCTTCTATCTGCTGCCCGGTTTTGACCTTTGCCTGTTCCTGGATTTTCTACGGTCTGCTGCCTGGTATTGACCACCATTTGTTCCTGGACCTTCTTTGCCCGCTGCCTGGCTGTGCCCCGTGGACTTTGTTCTGGACTCAGTTCTTCTTGCTGTTGGCTTCCCGCACCTGGGGGCTCAAACCCTGGGGAACGGAGGGAGACACAGGGGGAACTCGGGGTTGGCCGACAGCTCTGTGGGAATTCTTCCTCCATCGGGCACAAGGGCTCACATCTCCACTTGGCATGCCTGACATTGCGTATTTGTATTTTCTTTGAATTTGTTTCCATGCTTTGAGTGTTTGTGCACCTTAATTTTTTCCTTGCTCGTTCGAGCTTCCTGGATTGTGTTTTTAGTTTTTTCAGTTCTTCATTGTACCATGGTATCCAGTTATGATGTTCTTGTTTGTAAGGGTGCTATTTTGTAAGGGTGCTATTTTGTCTAATATGTTTTTGCATCTTTTATCCCAATCTAAGAGATAGTATGTAGAGTCCGTTTGTGCTGTCCATTCATTACTGTACATCTGTTGCCAGAATGTTTCCGAGTCTATTTGGCCTCTTGTGTTGTATGTTGTGTGTTCTTGTATACGGTGTGGACCCTTTCTCCTAGTTATATCATGGGAACCCTTATGACTGCCAATCACAAAATGAAGTTCTCTTTTTGTTTTTTTTCTTCTTTTGAAGTACAGAGCACATCCAAAGTACCGGACCGAGATCTTCCAAGGGCAGCACTTCATAACAGTGTCACTGACTAAAAGAAAAAAAAAAAGAAAATCATCAGGTAAAACAATCTCTCCTTTCTTAGCATAAGCTTCACGGAACTGAATCAATGGGATCATCCATTTCTTTTGTCACCCAGTCAAAGAACTCTGCCAAACGAATCTCATTGACTTCTTTGACTGGGTGACAAAAGAAATGGATGAAGGCCGTGCGCTAGATGTAATCTACTTGGATTTCAGCAAAGCCTCTGATACAGTCCCCCACAGAAGAATCATGATTAAGCTGAAAGGGCTGAACTTAGGACCGAAAGTGGTGAACTGGATAGAAAACTGGTTGACCGACAGGTGGCAGAGGGTAGTGCTAAATGGAATCCGCTCGGAGGAAAGGATGGTGAGCAGTGGTATTCCTCAGAGGTCAGTGCTGGGGCCCATTTGTTTAATATATTTGTGAGAGATATTGCTGAAGGGTTGGAAGGAAAGGTTTGCCTTTTTGTGGATGACATGAAGATAGCCAATAGAGTGGATACCCTGGAGGGAGTAGAAAAGATGAGAAGGGATCTCTGAACCTTAGAAGAATGGTCGAAGGTCTGGCAGTTAAAATTTAATAATGAAAGAAACCCTAAAGCGCTACAAGGGTTACGCAGCGCTGTACAATTTAACAAAGAAGGACAGTCTCTGCTCAAAGGAGCTTACAATCTAAAGGAGACCAATGGTCCATCTAGCCTGAGCTACTCTCTAAACAAAGCCAGAAAGATGCACTTCCCCTTCCACCGAAAGCTGAACAACGCAGCCAACTCAACCCTCATGCAACTCAATGCCAGCACCTTTTCAGTCTCTGCTGCAGAAAACCCAAAACAAACATCAGAAACCTGAGCCCTCCAGGGAGACAGGGACTATTCCCTGCACAAGGATTCAAACATACACCAGACCATGACATAAGCCAAGGACGTAGAGGACTTCCTGGGAGCGAAGCAGGGTAGAAAGCACTTCAGGGGAAACCCCGCATTTCTCTAATCATCGCCTCTCAATAGCCATGCTGTAAGCCAAAAAGGGATCTGGATCTTCTCTACTGGCCCTCACTGGAGCAGATCCCAACCCCTGGGTAGCAGAAGCGGGTCCTCCACCAGCAAACGCTGAAGATCTGCAAGACCAATCTGACACCACCAGCAAGACCAAATGAGGATGATGCTCAATCCTGCGCAACAAGCGACCAATGAGAGGTCATGTAAGTAGATTTGGGGGGGTGTCCAATACCAGGGATATACAGGGCATCTATCCTGTAAGAGGACGGGTCCCTTCCCTTCACATTGGCTCTGAATGCCATCAAGTCAAACCGAGGAGGCCCCCAGTGGTCTACAAGGAGATGGAAGGCCTGAATCCCCAGCTCCCACTTTCCTGGATCCAGGAGAGAGTGACTGAGAAAGTCCGTCTGCATATTGTCTTTGCCTGCAAACTGGACAGCTGAGTGAGCCTGCAGATGCATCTCTGCCCATCAACAGAGATTCTTCCACCAGGGCCACCGCCAGACTTCTGGTTCTGCCCTGCGTGTTGATGTATGCCACTGCCATGGCATTATCCAACTGCACTCTAACCGCTTTCCCTGCCAAGGGTGGCCAAAACTCTTATAGAGCCAGATGGACCACCAGGGTCTCCCCGATGTACCAGGATACATCCTGGCTTGACTGGTGCCCTATGCCACATGCTGAAGATTGTGAGCTCCCCAACCAAGGAGTCTCACATCACCACACCAGACTGATCCTCACCCTGGATGTGAGTGGGGGAGAACAACGAAGTCCTGAGTGGGAGAGAACAATGGATGTCCTGAGAGGGCAGTGCCCACCAGGACAACAGGGCTTGCTGTAGCAGACGAATGTGAACCTTCTCTCAAAGCACCACCTCCAGAGTCGCAGCCATGGAATCCAAGAGCCGCAAGTAATCCTAAACTGTGAGCTATAGATCACATAACCGGCGCAACAATGCCCAGAGCTTCTTTGCCCACTCGTCCTGAAGATAAACCATCCCTACTGCAATGTCAAAATGGATCCAGAGATACTCCAGAGACTGAGACAGGGTCAAACAGCTCTTGGACTGGTTCAGGGATTCCAGTAGGGAAATGACCTATGAGGAAGCCAACCTGGCCTCCAAAGCCAAATCGGCAAGAAACAGCCAGATGTCTAGACGGGGATGAAGTCGAGTACCCTAACACCGGAAGTACGCAGCCACCACTTCCATCACCTTGTAAAACGTGCAGGGCACCTTAGCCCAGCCAAAGGGAAGGCCCGAAACCAAACGTGCTGCCCAACACACAGAAGCACAGATTTCTCTTGTGAAGAAACACAATGGGGAAGTGGAGGTAGGCCTCCGTGAGGTCCAGGGAAGTTAACTCCCCCGGCTGCACCAAGGCGATGACAAGAGTTTCCATTCAAATGCGCTGGAGTTGCAGACATGTATTCACCCCTTGAGGTCCAGCATAGGAAGAAAGGAACAGCCTCTCTTCGGGACCATCAAAATAGATGGAATACCTGTCCAGGCTGGCAGAACTGATTCTACCAGTCCTGTATCACAAAACTGCTGAAGGGTAACAACAACAGCCTGGCACTTTAGAGCTGAAACGAGCCACAGGTAGAGGTCATGAAGGCATACAGAATGGGGCAAACTCCATGGAGTACCTCAACAACCTCCAGATCCCCTTGATCTGAGGTGATGTAGACTCACTCATTACAGAAGAGAGAAACAGCCTGCCTTCCACCAGAAACGAGGGGCCTAGCACACAGTCATTGGGCAGGCCAAGTGGCTGCGGTACCTGAAGGACCAGCTCACTTGGGGCTTCAAAAGGAACCTTGCCTGAAGGACCTACTTTGTTCCCCTCCTGGGCCAAAGGGCGCTAAGAGGACCTGAAGCGGCCCCCCCCCCCCCCTTGAAGCCAAGGATCGCTGTGCACCCTTGTGCAGCTTAGGGAGATGAAGAACCATGCCGCCCACATATCCTTCACCAACTTCTTCAAGTCATCACCAAAGAACAAGTGCCTCCGAGGGGCAGCTGACTCTAAAGCTTCTTGGAAACTGTAGCCACACCCAGTGGCAAAGCCAGAACCATAGTGCTGGGCAGACTTAAACGGTCTGTGCCCTGAAGAGCATAGGTACAAATCAAAGTAGGGTATACACAAAAAGTAGCACACATGAGTTGTCTTGTTGGGCAGACTGGATGGACCGTGCAGGCCTTTTTCTGCCGTCATCTACTATGTTACTATATTTGTTTTAAATTTACTACACTGTAGTTTCATCGCATGCCCCCTAGTCCTAGTATTTTTGGAAAGAGTGAACAGACGCTTCACATTCACCTGTTCCACTCCACTCATTATTTTATATACCTCTATCATGTCTCCCCTCACCGTCTCTTCTCCAAGCTGAAAAGCCCTAGCCTCCTTAGTCTTTCTTCATAGGGAAGTCGTCCCTTCCCCGCTATCATTTTAGTCGCCCTTCGCTGCACCTTTCCAATTCCACAATATCTTCTTGAGATGCGGCGACCAGAACTAAACACAATACTCAAGGTGCGGTCGTACCATGGAGCGATATAACGGCATTATAACATCCTCACACCTGTTTTCCATACCTTTCCTAATAATACCCAACATTCTATTTGCTTTCCGAGCCGCAGCAGCACACTGAGCAGAAGGTTTCAGTGTATTATCGATGACGACACCAGATCCCTTTCTTGGTCCGTAATCCTAACGTGGAACCTTGCATGACGTAGATATAATTCGGGTTCTTTTTTCCCACATCTACCAGGGTATCTATCCTCAAGAAAATTCAACACTTCTCAACCTACTGAGTGAAGGCACAGAGATGAGGAACAATCTCAAGGGGACCATTCGGGTATTTCCACTCTGCCCTCATCAAGCAGATGAGGACCTTAAGGAGAAGAAAACTTTTCAGGGACCCGAGGGGTCCACTGCAGGAGACTTAAGCACAGCCAAGGCCCCATGTTGTCTAAGAGATGAGACAGCTCTTCATGACAAAAGAGCCAGAACCCTAGGGACTGCTCCTCCACAGCGTCCCAACAGGGAGGGTCCTCAGAACTGGAGTCCACGGGGGACTAATCCTATTCAGAAGAAATGGATCCTCAGAAGCTTAGCAGAGATTGGGTGGCAGCACCGGTGGTTAGGAGGCGGGGCTAGTGCTGGGCAGACTTCTACGGTCTGTGCCCTGAAAATGGCAGATACAAATCAAGGTCTGGTATACATATAAAGTAGCACATATGAGTTTATCTTGTTGGGCAGACTGGATGGACCGTACAGGTCTTTTTCTGCTGTCACTTACTATGTTACCTCCAAGTCCTCTGCTCCCTCCAAAGAGCCCAATACATTCCACAGTGCTGAGACCCCAAAATGGGGCCACCGTGATCCCCTCAGGCCACCCTCCCTCCACCAACAAGATGAAGGTTGGGGCTAGGATTAGATCCCAAGAAGGGACCTATACAAGGCCTGTTTAACCACCGGGTCAATCTCTGGAGCCAAAAAACTACTGGGGACCCACCGGGACCTGCGCTGTTGAGGGGCACGGGGTGGACAGGAACGAGAAAAGCCCTTTACATGACCAGGATTTTTTTCTCTCTCACTGCCTGAGTGCATTGAGAGAGAAGAGAGATTCCAAAGGCCAAACTGCCCTGACAGGAAACAGTATGTGAGAGCAGTGTATCCATTTGAGCTGAAGGTGGGGGGTGGAGGGAGAAGGGAACAGCACATATAAAATGCTCACTGAGAGAACGCACACACACTGAATGAGCACATTTATTCACTATAAAAATAATCCATTACGCCTGCTCAGATGCTAGCTCCTAGGCGGTAATATGTGTCGAAAAACATGCCCTACCCTATGCAAAAGCGTTCTGGCTGCCTGACTGACTCGGCCTACCTTGGTCCAGGGCTCCAGCAATTTCTATTTGCCAGCCAGGCTAATTGAATACATTTGGGGGGGGGGGGGGAAGTACACCCAAACAGGGTGAACTGGAAAGAGGCACAGGGGATGGGGACCTGCACTCCCTCAGGCAAGGCCCAACAGGACAGAGCCAAAGCCTTGCACAGTGGCATTAAGAAGTACAAGGAGGAGAAGGAGTAGCCTTGTGGTTAGTGAAGAAACCTGAGAACTGGGGAATTGGGTTCAATTTCCACTGCACCTTCTTGAGGACTCTGGAAAGTCACTTAACCCTCCATTGCCCCAGGTGCAAAGTAAGTACCTGTATATAATATGCAAACCGCTTTGATTGTAACCACAAAAAGGCAGTATGTCAAGTCCCTTTCCCTCGACCGGGGCCTGCGGAACCAAGCTCCGAGCTCAACCAGGTATGGTCCCGAGACTGTGACCTGGGCGTGGCTATTAGGAGAAAAATCAAATTGTATTTTTGGTCTGTACTAAGTCAACCATTGTTCCAGAGAATCTAACATTTGATTGTGTAGTATTCCAATTTTGCATTAACTGCGTTGTCTAGGGTGCGCTTTTTCAAAGCACATAGACTTGCAAAGTTGACTTTGGGGCTCATTTTTGAAAGAGAAAAATGTCTAAAAGTGGATAAAGCAGAACTTGGAAGTTCTCACAAAACGTCCAAATCAGTATTTCAAAACCTATTTTTCAGAGATTTTTCTATGCTGCTCTTCTTCAGTGCGACGAAATCTCAAAGGGACGTGTTAAGGCCGGGATTTGGGCATTTGTAAGACTTGGACATTTTTTTAGCCATAATGGAACGGAACAAAACTGTCCAGGACTAAAACTAAGACGTTTTGAGCTAGACCTGTTTTTAACAAATAAGGCATAAAGAGGTACCTCCCAATAACCCCCCAGTGGTCACTGAACCCCCTCCCACCCCCCAAAAATGTGAATAAATATATGACTTACCAGCCTCTATGACAACTTAAGATGTTAAAGTCAAGTCTATTAAAGCAGCATGCAGGTCCCTGGTGTAGTATAGTGGTTGGTGCAGTGCACTATGTAGTGGGGGACTCAGGTCCCTATCTCCCTCTACCTGTCACACTTGTGGTGGAAACTGTGACCCCTGCCAAAAACACCAAAACCCGTTCCCCCCCTTTACCCATAAGGCTATTGTAGTGGTGTACAGTGAAAGGTAGTAGGTTGGGAGGACTCAGGAGACAAGATACTTTCACTTCACTTGTTTCATCTCTACAACGATTTTAGTTGTTCCGGTGTAAAAAAGATGTATTTAGTTTGTCCCAGCCTCACCACACACTTGCATGGGTAGGCAAGAAAAAAAGAAGCTCCTATATCTATAGTGTTTTGTTTTAATGTCAGAAATAATTTCCTTTTTTGTTGTGTAGCCTTGGTGATGTCAGGATAAATCCATATTTTAGAACCATAGAATTGAGCAATTCATATTTCTGAAATAAAGCTTTAAAATAGCATTATAGTCCTGCTCAAATACCAAAGATACAATCGTTGTGACTCTGTTAGTTATAATGTCTGAGGATTGTTCCAATATATCAGAAATATTTTGTAAGTTTAGGGTATCTTCTTCAGGGCCTTGCACTCCTTCTCTATTTTGAGAATAATATATTTTGTTTAGGCGGGGGTACACCCTCTGAAGAAAATGGAGAATTTCTATCAGGTATTTCTTAAAGGTATCAGCCAGAGATACCCCTGCTATCAGTGGAAAATTTAAGAGTCGGAGATTGAGGCGCCAATTAAAATTTTCAATTTGCTCAATTTTTAGCCTCATATTTGTAGAGTCTTTCATAGCCGTGATCTTAAAGGCATTCAAGGCATCAACCTCTTTCTGTATCGATTAACTGTGTAGTTATATCATCTTTAACAGAGTCTACAGTCTTTTTTAAGTCCTCAAACTTGTGCCATAGGGGAGATATTCCCCCTGGCTCCCCGAGTCGTTGCCTGCGCCTCTGGGTCCTCACTGGAAACTCCTTTCGGCACGCCTTCCGGGTCGTCGGGGTTTCCCACCAGGGCCGCTCTCAACATCGGGCTGGGAGGGATCAGTGAGAACGATGGTGGCGATAGGGAGACTTCCTCTCCCAGTGGGGCTTCAGCTTCTCCGGACCTCCCCACATCGGGATCCTCTCCCCGAATCCTAGAGCACCGGGGAAAAAACGCTCCAGCGATGTTTGAACCGAAGAGGGAGTTGAGGTAGGTGGAGGCACTATCCTCAGAGCTCCCTTACGTTTATGGGGCATTTCAACAGGAAAAAAAGAGCTGTTCAGTACCTGGAGGAAAATGTAGCCAGAATTTCTATTTTGAAAATGCTTGTATTCAATCTTCTCTAACACTTTTCTCCCCCTCTGTTTATAATTGTGGTCTAAGAAAGGTTATAATTATCTTATGTTTATATTCTCTTTAATTATTCCATTCTTAAATAATTTCAGCAAAAGCTAGTTATGTGAACTTTTTGGAATAATAAGTTTTTGATTCCTACCTGAATTCTGTACAAGGTATATCCTTGAATGTATATAATTTAAAATTATAATAAAGAAAAAAAAAAGAGGAGACAAGATAAGGGAGCAAAGGTGAGATGTGTACTGGAAACATTTTTATGATGTGCACAGAAGTGCCCTCTAGGGTGCCCCACTGCTCTCCTAGAATGTCTGGGGGACCAGTCTACTAAAAATGCTGGCTCCTTCTACATCCCAATGGCATGAATTTATTCAAGGCAATTTTTTTCAAAAATGGGCCGAAAAACAAAACATCCAAAGCACAAAACCTTGTTCGAAACAGTATTTTTGAAAAAAAAAAAAAAAGACTAAAAATGACCTTCTTTTCTATTTGGATTTTGGACATTTTGTGCAAATGCCAACTCGGATTTAGATGTCATAACGAAAATGCCCCTCTTTGTAAGTCTATGTGCTTTGAAAAATGAGCCTCCAAGGATATTGTTGGATTCTTCTCTTTCCATGCATTCACATTTATATCAAAACTGTTTTTTTTTTTTTTTTTTACAAAGTCAGACTGGTACAACATTTAGGGGCCCTTTTACAAAGGCATGCTGAAAAATGGCCTGTGGTAGTGTAGACGCGTGTTTGGGCGCACACAGAATCATTTTTCAAAGCACCTGTAAACAACGCCTTTTTAAAATTTTTGCCAAAAATGGACGTGAAGCCAAATGAAAATTGTCACGCATCCATTTTGGGTCAGAGACCTTACCGCCAGCCACTGACCTAGCGGTAAAGTCTCACACGGTAACCGGGCGGTAATGACCTACGCACGTCTGTCACTTGGTGCGCGTCCGAAAATAACATTATTTTTCAGACGCACACCAAAAATGAAATACCACAAGAGCCACGAGGTAGCCGGGCAGTAACTCCATTTTGGCTCATGTTGGGTGCACGTAGACGCTTACACGGCTTAGTAAAAGGGCACCTTAAAGACAGATTCCTACATTTAAACAAGCTTGGTTAAAGGAATATCGAATTTCTATATTTTATGTAGCAGGATCAACATTGTTGAGTGCTTTGCCTTATGAAATCAGGAAGATTACCATTTTCTTAGCCTTCAGAAAACTTTTGAATGAAACCCCACTTTTTTCAACAAGCATTTTAATTCAAAGGAGGTTATTAAAATAAGCAGATGTTTGTAAACTTTATTACTGCAAGACAGTTATGGGCACCAGCATTTGCTATTGCAAGACCTATACTGGCACTGGTATGTGTGGCTTATGTCAACAAGGTATTTAAGAAAAGATGTATAACAGTTCAAATAAAGTCAGGCCTAGGAGGCACAGCAGGAGGAAACGGCCCAAGTGCAGCCATTCACTTCCTCCTCCACTTGCAGTACAATCTCTGTGGGGAAAGGACAGAGAATGTGAGCAGAGCAGCTGATGCCGGTGGCTGACTATGTCATAAGGATAAAACAAAATATCTATAGCTGAAGATGTTGATCACAAAATAAACTAAAAATAGTAATAAGAAGGAGGAAAAAGACCTCAAAAGTCCATATAATGGTTATCTGTCATATCTCATGTCACCAAAATCTATGAGAGACTGTTCTTATCACTGGTCTTAAAAAAACCTCCTTCATATTTTAATCATATATGTGCACAAAAATAACAAAAATATCATCTAATTAATCATAAAAGGAAGCCCTTAACTTAAAGATAAAATCCCAACTGGTATCTCCATTTCACTGAACCAAGATTCATCAGGGGAACTAAGTGCGATACTTGCAAACTTGATGAAATCAGTGAACAAGCAGACTCATATTATTCAAGTCTTGATGCTAATGGCCAAAAAAATGGCGCCATATGAAATCAGGATGTCAAAGCCTTATTTATTTTGTTATGAACACCTTTTCTTCAGCTATAGATATTTTGATTTGTCAAAGTGGCTTTTGCTGAAGTTTCCCAATATTTGATTTGAGTATGTCATAGGGATGACAGGGGACAGAGCAAAGTAAGAGTGCTATGGGGGGCTGGCAGCGCACAGAAAATAGAGATTGTGCCATGGATGTAAACTGCAATTGATGGTTTTGCCAATTGACAATATTAAAATTTTTAATAAACTTAAAACTATTATCGTACAATGGAAATGTCATTCTGAATTTCAAAATGTCTAGATTCTCATTGTATAATTTTGACATTTATAACACATTGCAAAGTTCAGAATGGTTTACACTTAAAAAGTGGAGCCACACAATGATTTACTCAATACTGCAATTACAATAAACTGTATAAAAAGTTAATAAAATAAAAATTAATGTAGCTATTTCTCTAACAATTATGGGGTCCTTTTACTAAGCTATGGTTAAAAGTGGTCTTAGCACACCCTTACATGGCATTTTCCTCACATGCTAATGCCATTTTTACTGAAGCCAAAATAAAGTCAATTTTAATGGCCATGCTCTTAAACTGGTGAAGGTGAACTACTCCAAACACTGCAAATATAACCAAATCTCCACCCACATCAATCATCATTCATAGCATGTATTAGATTGTAGATTTTTATACCTGTTATTATGCCTGGGTGTTCTGAGGCTTTTCCTCCGCTTGCTATGAATAATTCATTGATGCAGGTGGAGATTTGGTTATATTTAAAGGCTCTAAAGTTTCCATTAGCATGCAGTCATAAAACCAAAATTACCACCCGTGCACTTACCAACACCTATTTTGTTGGAGGTAAGAGCTCACACGGTAATCCTGCGTTAACAAGTTAAAAGTGCAGTAATGTAGCTGCAGTAACTAATCAGCACAAGAATGCCCACTCTCCACCTACTGATACGCTCCCTCCGCCAAAATGAATACAAAAAATTATTAGTGCCAAGAATAGCGCAAACCATTTGGAACTTCTGCGGGATACCTGAGCGCATCCTGCAGTAAACCATTTTAAGCTGTGGTAAGCGCGTGCTAGTTCAATGTGGCTTACAATACCAGGCAAGGTTTACAATACCATAAACAAAAGTAGCACAAATAAGATACAAATAAAAACTAAATAATAAACCATTGATGGCCAGTTACAATCTAACAAACTCCATCAATGGGTTGAAACCTCTCAAAAAGGAAAGTTTTCAATCTTTTGGTAAGTAATCAGGCTGACCCTTGATTGCCATTGGCACCTTGGTATCTAAAGTCAGCAGAGTGAACTGACTTATAGCCATTCTCTTGGAATCTGGAAGGTAAGTCTAAGGTAGTCCCTAGAATCAGAGGTTATACTGCATAAGGGAATAGTTATTAAGGGTTGCATGTAATCCGGTGTCGTGTCAAGCCATATAACATTTGAAAGACAAGGACACACAATTTAAGAATAGCCCTGGCTTTAATGGGCAGCCAGTGCAGCTTGAATAATAATGAAGTGGCTGTATCAAAATGCATTACATTGAGGGCAAGCTTAGCTGTAGTATTGTGGGCAGTTTGCAGTCCCTCCTTAAATGCAGTAGAGTTGGAATTGCAGTAATCAAACTGAGTTAAAAGCAATGATTGAACTAGATGCCAGGTGAGAAATATGATCTGATTACTGTCATATCCATAGGTAATGTGAGTCAGTGATGCCACACTATGGTCAAGTTACATCTACTCAACTTTGCCCATGCCCCCCCCCCCCCCCCCCCAAAACAACCTACTCTACAAATAAATGCCTGCTTGCTCTGCACATAGGCGAGACCTAATTTTCACGTGTAAAATGCTTATGAACAGGTTGATAGCCTCCTATATGCGCTAGAACAGTGTTTTCAAGTCGCTTCCAGAGTGCCCTTTATCATCTGATTGCCAGGATTTCCATGAGCCAGGTTTGCAAATGCATTATGGATGTCTTTAGATGGTTAGGGGGTCCTCTAGGACCAACTTATAGTCTGTGTTAAAAACTGCAATAAATAGGCATCGCTATCCGTGCCGATTCCTATGCACTTCCTGAAAACCCACCGGATGATGGGCAAGATGGACCTTTGCTCTCACCCAATATAATTATCGGGTGAGTGCAAATAATTTAAATCAGTGAATATAACCAGGGGTGATTCTAAGCGAGGGCTTCAACATTTAAAGAATGCCTATTTTCAATAGAAAAACCCAAGAATAGCGAACTATAACAGAAAACTACTACGCAGCCGAGCACAAAGCCACGGCCGCCCCCCTCTGCAGAAAGAGACAAGGCGCTTACAGGGTTTTTTGGCATCCTTAATCTTCATCTTCCTACCGACAGTGATTCGCGCGAGCTCTCAGACGGCGGGTGATGGTGTCCGGTGCCGGAAAGGCGGTTGGAATGGGGAAGCTGCAATCGCCAGAAAATGGCACTGAGGAGGAGGAAAAGGCTGCGACTGCCGGGAGGCGCCTCCCACCGCTCGAGCCCGGCAACGCGGCCTAGTGCAGCTCGTGCCTGTCCGTCTCTCCCTCGCGCTGCCTCCGTCCGCCGTAGCCCCTGTGGCTGAACCCACCAACGCTAGAAACCCCCCCCAAAATACTCAGCACCAACGGGGAACGTCTCCGCTGCTTCCCCGAACTCCAAACAGACCCTCCCCGCGCCCCGATTCATCGCCCGCAGTATGGTGGGACTGGTAGTTCATGCGGTTAGAGAGGGGCCGTTGTTTACCGACAAAATGGCGCTCCAAGAACTACAATTCCCAGAAAATAGTGCGTTGGCTCTGATGGTGATTTATTGTATATACCAACAAGAGGTGACGTTTATTCTGAAAAAAATAATGGAGGTTAGGGGCTGAGGTGGTGAAGAAACGCCATTTAAATTCGGTGTGTTCTGGTGATGACCCTGATGGGGATTTAAATAGGCAAACATGCCAAGCAGATTTGGGGAAATGGGTACAGCTAAGCGACCATGGCTAATATAGACAGCTCTTTGCATGAAGTAATGGCGGAAGTGGCAGATTTGGTATCACGATCTGCTTTGGGGGTTTTTTACAGCTCAAATAGAAAAAAATTGCATACGTACAGAAACATAAATAACAAACTTAAAAACAAAGAAAAATTCAAACGTAGGGAAGAGCATACAAAAATAATTATACAAAATAATTTTTTATTCCTCAGTGGAAATAATGATGTATGGGATAAACAAAAGTACGTGATTGTGATTTTCTGAGACCTTTAATTCAAATTTGTATTTGACACATTGAGGGGCATAATTGAAAGGGACGCCCAAGTTTTGCTGAGGATGTCCTCGCAAAACGTCCCGGCGAAGGGGTGGGGAAACCCGTATTATCAAAACAAGATGGACGTCCATCTTTCGTTTCGATAATACGGTCGGGGACGCCCTGAAATTTAGGTTGTCCCTAGACTTGGTCGTTTCTGATTTTTGGCGATAATGGAAACCAAGGACGCCCATCTCAGAAATTACCAAATGCAAGCCTTTTGGTTGTGGGAGGAGCCAGCATTCGTAGTGCACTGGTCCCCCTCACATGCCAGGAGACCAACTGGGCACCCTAGGGGCACTGCAGTGAACTTCACAAATTGCTCCCAGGTACATAGCTCCCTTACCTTGTGTGCTGAGCCCCCCAAAACCCACTACCCACTACTGTACACCACTACATAGCCCTTACAGGTGAAGGGGGGCACCTAGATGTGGGTACAGTGGGTTTTGGAGGGCTCATATTTACCACCACAAATGTAACAGGTGGGGGAGATGGGCCTGTGTCCGCCTGCCTGAAGTGCACTGCACCCACTACAACTGCTCCAGGGACCAGCACACTGCTGCGATGGACCTGAGTATGACATTTGACGCAGGCTTAGAGGCTGGCACAAAAGAGTTTTAATGATATTTTTTGAGAGTGGGAGGGGGTTAGTGACCACTGGGGGAGTAAGGGGAGGTCATCCCCAATTCCCTCTGGTGGTCATCTGGTCAATTCGGGCAACTTTTTGTGGTTTGGTAGTAAGAAAAACAAGACCAGGTAAAGTCATCCAAGTGCTCGTCAGGGACGCCCTTTTTTTCCATTATGGGTCGAGGATGCCTATGTGTTAGGCATGCCCAAGTGCTGCCTTCGCTACGCCTCCGACATGCCCCCGTTAACTTTGGTCATCCCTGCGACGGAAAGCAGTTGGGGATGCCCAAAATCGGTTTTCGATTATGCCGATTTGGGTGACCCTGTGAGAAGGACGCCCATCTTCCAATTTGTGTCGAAATATGGGCATCCTCTTTTGAAAATAAGCCTGATTGTGTTCCACCGGAAAATGTCATTCAAATTCTTAGCAGTTTTCCAGGATCCTAGGATGGATTGGATAGCACTCGATATAAGAATGTAGGAACACTCATCTCAGGGATGGTGTGATTGCCACATGATGTTAAACTAGTCAGTTCCTTGGATACCTTATAAAACACTAGTGCAGCAAAGCCCGTTTCGTCAAAAATGAAACTGGCCCAAGGAAGGCTCTCATTTAAGCGATTTCTCCTCTCTCCCCCCTGCCCTCCCCTCCATGTCCAGCGATCCTCCCATCCCCTCCCCTCCATGTCCCGCGATTCTGACCTCCCCTCCATGTGCAGCGATTCTCCTCTGCCCTGCCGTCCCCTCCATGTCCTGCGATTCTGGCCTCCCCTCCATTTCCAGCGATTCTCCTCTGCCCTGCCGTCCCCTCCATGTCCCGCGATTCTGCTCTCCCCTCCATGTCCAGCGATTCTCCTCTGCCCTGCCCTCCCCTATATATCCCAGGATTGTAGCCTCCCTTCCATGTCCAGCGATTCTCCTCTGCCCTCCCCTCCGTGTCCCGCGATTCTCCCCTGCCCTGCCCTCCCCTCCGTTTCCCGTGATTCTGCCCTCCCCTCCATGTCCAGCGATTGTCCTCTGCCCTGCCCTCCCCTCCGTGTCCCTGCTATTCTCCCCTGCCCTGCCCTCCCCTCCGTTTCCCATGATTCTGCCCTCCCCTCCATGTCCAGCGATTGTCCTCTGCCCTGCCCTCCCATCAGTGTCCAGCGATTCTCCCCTTGCCTCCCATCCCCTCCATGTCCAGCGATTCTCCTCTGCACTGACCCTCCCATCCGTGTCCAGCGATTCTCCTTTTCCCTGCCCTCCTATCCATGTCCCGCGATTCTCTCCTCCCATCCCATCCATGTCCATCGATTCTCCCCTGCTCTTCCCTCGATGGCCCATGATTCTGTCCTCCCATGTCCAGCGATTGTCCTGTGCCCTGCCCTGCTCTCCCATCCGTGTCCCGTGATTCTCCCCTTGCCTCCCATCCCCTCCATGTCCAGCGATTCTCCTCTTCCCTGCCCTCCCATTCGTGTCCAGCGATTCTCCCCTTGCCTCCCATCTCTTCCATGTCCAACGATTCTCCTCTACCCTGCCCTTACATCCGTGTCCCGCAATTCTCTCCTCCCATCCATGTCCATCGATTCTCCTCTGCCCTGCCTTCCCCTCGATATCCTGCGATTCTGTCCTCCCCTCCATGTCCAGCGATTGTCCTGTGCCCTGCCCTCCCATCCGTGTCCTGCGATTCTCCCCTCCGTGTCGCACTATTTTGGCCTCGCCCTCCATGTCCAGATTCTCTTCTGCCCTGCCCTCCTATCCATGTCCAGCGATTCTCCCCTTGCCTCCCATCCCCTCCATGTCCAGCGATTCTCCTCTGCCCTGACCCTCCCATCCGTGTCCAGCGATTCTCCTTTGCCCTGCCCTCCCATCCATGTCCCGCGATTCTCTCCTCCCATCCCATCCATGTCCATCGATTCTCCTCTGCCCTGTCCTTCCCTCGATGTCCCATGATTCTGTCCTCCCTTCCATGTCCAGCGATTGTCCTGTGCCCTGCCTGCTCTCCCATCCGTGTCCCGCGATTCTCCCCTTGCCTCCCATCCCCTCCATGTCCAGCGATTCTCCTCTTCCCTGCCCTCCCATTCGTGTCCAGCGATTCTCCCCTTGCCTCCCATCTCTTCCATGTCCAACGATTCTCCTCTACCCTGCCCTCACATCCATGTCCCGCAATTCTCTCCTCCCATCCATGTCCATCGATTCTCCTCTGCCCTGCCCTCCCCTCGATATCCTGCGATTCTGTCCTCCCCTCCATGTCCAGCGATTGTCCTGTGCCCTGCCCTCCCATCCGTGTCCTGCAATTCTCCCCTCCGTGTCGCACTATTTTGGCCTCCCCCTCCATGTCCAGATTCTCCTCTGCCCTGCTCTCCCATCCGTGTCCCGCGATTGTCCCCTCGCCTACCATCCCATCGAAATCCAGCAATTCACTTCTGCCCTTCCCTCCCATCCCATCCATGTGCAGCGATTCTCCTCTCCCCTCCATGGCCAGTGACTTTGTCCTTCCAGCCCCCCTGCCTGTAAGCCATCCATCTTACCTCAGGTTGGAGCGGTGGCAGGCAGGCTGAGCTCGCGTCGCCTCCAGCGTTCCCTCTCAGTGTCCCGCCCTCCTCTAATGTCATTTTGTCTTTACGCGAGGGCGGGACAGGCGGGACACTGAGAGGGAATGCTGGAGGCGAGCTGACGGCACCAACATGTTACGAACCCAGCCAGCCAGAGAACCTTGAGGTACAAATTATTATATAGACTAGTAAAAGAGGCCCGTTTCAGAGCAAATGAAACGGGCGCTAGCAAGGTGTTCGTCGCCAACACCCCTCCCTCTCTCCCTCCCTGGCCAACCCCTTCGTTATTCTTCCATTGCTCCGCCCCCAACGTCATGACGTTTGACGCGAGGGCGGGGCCCGGAGCGATTTCCCATCCCTGCCTCCCTCCCTGCCAACCCCTTCGTTGTTCTGCCATTGCTCTGCTCTCGAGGGCGGGGCCCGGAGCGATTTTGGTGGCTTCACCACCACAAACCTTCAAACCTTTTTGAAGGAAGTCAGGGCTTGGCTTCACTGATGTCAGTGTCCTCAGAACGTTGAGGGTGAGTTTTATTATAGTAGATTATTGAATTTATCATATATATATAGTAACATGTCTATGTACAGAAAAAAAAATGAAGTTTCCTATACCTGTTCCATATCTTATGAACTCTACTAATCATTTTGATAGTGGTATGAGATATATTCAGTGCTGTACACGTTATAAGCAGGTTCTGTCTCTTTCCCTTGAGGGTTCACAATCTAAGTGTGTGTACTTGGGACAATGGAAGGTTAAATGTCTTGCCCAAGGTCACAAGGAGCTGGAGTGGGAATCAAACCCAGGTAGCCAGGATCAAAGCCCCCTGCACTAGTCATTAGGCCACTCCTGTACTCCAGAGGGAAACTTTCTTTGGCAAATACACATTTTATGGCAAACACTAGCAGTAAAGTTGAGAGACTGAGATTATACTCCATATTTTCTGATTTAGGAGGGAGGTTCATTCCTGTCATGGGATGTGTAAAACTAACCCTTTTGGAGAAATACCTCCAAGAGTAAAATACTGTATCTTTTGCACCTGAATATATACCACTTATATAGCATTTGGACTTGCAGGTGACAGCATCTTAAAACCAGCATGGTCCATCCATACTGCCCAGAAAGATGACCAGGATTATTGCCATTGCCAGATTACTCTGTTTTACCTATCTATATGTTCCATCTTTGCTTACACCCTATGCTGTCTATTAAAATGTTTTATTACATTTTCTGTTGACATTGTAAGTATACTGCAGGGTTCATTTCAAAGCACTTAGACTTTACAACTATGCAACTTTGTACTTTGAAAATACACCTCCACGTCATACTTTGTACTGTTATTTGTATATTTCCTCCTGTTTGTATTTCCATGTAACTTCACTGAGTGTGTCCTAGTCTTTGAAAATTCAGGATTTTGTAGACCTCAATCATATCTCCTCTCAGCCATCTCTTTTCCAGGCTGAAGAGCCCTAACCTCTTTAGCCTTTCCTCAGACGAGAGGAGTTCCATCCCCTTTATCATTTTGGTCACTCTTCTAATTCTGCTATATCTTTTTTGAGATACTGCGAGCAGAACTGAGTGGAATACTCAAGGTGAGGTCACACTATGGAGTGATACAAAAGCATGATAGTATTCTTGATCTTATTCACCATCCCTTTCCTAATAATTCCTAGCATCCTGTTTGCTTTTTTGGCCACCGCTGTACACTGAGAAGATTTCAGCGTATTGTCTACAGCGACATCAGTTGATAACACCCTCATCCTCCCCGTCTCATCTGTCCGCAACCTCGGAGTCATCTTCGACTCCTCCCTCTCCTTCTCGGCACACATCCAGCAGATAGCCAAGACCTGTCGCTTCTTCCTCTTCAACATCAGCAAAATTCGCCCTTTCCTCTCTGAACACACCACCCGAACTCTCGTCCACGCTCTCATTACCTCTCGACTTGACTACTGCAACTTACTCCTCACCGGACTCCCACTTAGCCATCTATCCCCCCTTCAATCTGTTCAGAACTCTGCTGCACGTCTTATATTCTGCCAGAACCGATATACTCATATCACCCCTCTTCTCAGGTCACTTCACTGGCTTCCAATCTGATACCGCATTCAGTTCAAGCTTCTCCTTCTTACCTACAAATGTACTCAGTCTGCTGCCCTTCACTACCTCTCTACCCTCATCTCCCCTTATGTTCCCACCCGAAACCTCCGTTCACAGGACAAATCCCTCCTCTCAGTACCCTTCTCCACCACTGCCAACTCCAGGCTCCGCCCATTCTGCCTCGCCTCACCCTATGCCTGGAACAACCTTCCTGAACCCTTACGTCAAGCCCCCTCCCTGCCCATCTTCAAGTCTTTGCTTAAAGCCCATCTCTTCAATGCTGCCTTCGGCACCTAACTCTTACCTTCAGGATATCCAGACTGCCCCAATTTGACTGCCCGTATCGAACTGACTATTCACTTGTCCTTTAGATTGTAAGCTCTTTGAGCAGGGACTGTCCTTTTATGTTAAATTGTACAGCACTGCGTAACCCTAGTAGCGCTTTAGAAATGTTAAGTAGTAGTAGTAGTAGTGAATGCTGCTGTGGCTAAGAAAGCAAATAGAATGTTAGGTATTATTAGGAAAGGAATAGAAAACAAAAATGAGGACGTTATAATGCCCTTGTATCGCCCCATGGTGTGACTTCATCTCGAATATTGTGTTCAATTCTGGTCGCCACATCTCAAAAAAGATATAGAGGCATATTTTCAAAGCACTTTGGGAGGCTAAGTTCCATATGTTTCTATGGAACTTTGGGAGGCTAAGTGCTTTGAAAATAAGCCTCATAGTGTAATTAGAAAAGGTGCAGAGAAGGGCGACGAAAATGATAAAGGGGATGGAATGACTTCCCTATGAGGAAAGGCTAAAGCAGCTAGGGCTCTTCAGCTTGGAGAAAAGGCGACTGAGGGGAGATTTGATAGAGGTCTATAAAATAATGAGTGGAGTTGAACGGGTAGACGTGAAGCATCTGTTTACGCTTTCCAAAAATACTAGGACTAGGGGGCATGAGATGAAGCTACAAAGTGTTAAATTTTACACGAATCGGTTAGCTTAGCAGAGTTTAAAAAATGATTGGACGGCTTCCTAAAGGAAAAGTCCACAGACCATTATTAAATTGGACTTGGGGAAAATCCACTATTTCTGGGATAAGCAGTATAAAATGTTTTGTACTTTTTGGGGATCTTGCGAGGTAGTTGTGACCTGGATTGGCCACTGTTGGAATCAGGATGCTGGGTTTGATGGACCTTTGGTCTGTCCCAGTATGGCAATACTTATGAATAAGAGGTAGTGCTAGAAAATGTTTCACATACCAGATCCTATGTAATCCAAAAAAGGAGGAGTGCAAGACTGCATCAGTTTGCCATTTGAAAGACAGTTTATGGTTGAAAATAACACGTAAGATCGTGATACCCTTACTGAGAAAGAACTTGACTATTGATAGTGGGGTGGGGGAGCGAAAGTTGTTACAGGGGGATTAGGGAAGTGGTAATGTTGAGGAAGAGTACATTTTCTTTGAGCCAGCAGGAGACTAATTATAGACAAGTGTTAACAATGTTAGTAGTTGAGGAGACTGTTGGCATATGGATTAGAACATCATTGTTGGACCAGCCCTCCAGACTCACCCCCCCCCCCCCTCAGGGTCCAGCACATCTCCCCCAGCCTCTCTTCTCTTCCCCAGGGTCCAGCACATTTCCCTCTAGCCCCCTTTCCCCTCCCCAAGGTCAGCACATCTCCCTCCAGCCCCCATTCCCCTCCCCAAGGTCAGCACATCTCCCTCCAGCCCCCATTCCCCTCCCCAGGGTCCAGCACATCTCCCTCCAGCCCCCCTGAAAATCCTGTTGTGACTAACCCGAAAACCTAAGTGGCTGGGGTTCCTCTAGGACCAGGTTTGGGAATGGGAACCACTGCAATAAGGGCTACAACTTTAGGACTAAATCAGTGTAAGCAGAGGGACACGGAAGATATTGATTAAAGTTGAAGACAAGAAGGAGTCCTGCAGCACTCCGTAGTTAATGGAATGGGTTGAAGACAGGGAGTGACTCAATAATTTTAAGGGAACATTCTGAGACAAAGGAGATGAACCAAGTCAGGACTGTGTACAAGAGACCTAGGTCCTGAAAACAAGTAATATGGCAATTGTGATCCACAAGATCAAAAGCAGAAAGGGGGCAAAGAAAATTCCATTAACTGAAGAGTGTTGATCTAGTGATGTTCTAATATTGTTCTAGAATGCTGTGAGGGTTTCTGTGTTGTGCCCTTTTCTAGTACCTGCCTGGTAAAGATGGAGAGCTAAAGATTTATCCAGAAATGAGGAAAGCATTCAAGTGGTTTAGGAAAAGAAGGTTAAGGAAGGAGGCAGAGGGTGGTGGTAAATGGAATCCGCTCGGAGGAAAGAAAGGTGAGCATTGGAGTTCCTCAGGGGTCGGTGCTAGGGCCTATTCTGTTTAATATATTTGTGGGAGGTATTACTGAAGGGTTGGAAGGAAAGGTTTGCCTTTTGCAGATGACACGAAAATAGCCAATAGAGTGGATACCCTGGAGGGAGTAGAAACAATGAGAAGGGATCTCCGAACCTTAGAAGAATGGTTGAGGGTCTGGCAGTTAAAATTTAATCACCTAAAAGGGGAAAACTATATTTCCTAAGAGTACAAATCTCGTATATACTATATTAATAACGTACTCCTATTAAATATTTTCAATAAATTTATTCAGTATTTCATGACACAAATATCAATACCCTATAACCCTCAATACAATCTAAGGAACTCACTCATTCAAACCTTTCACTTCATCATTCAGCTGCTATACATACTGCATACAAATTAAAGTATTGCTCAACCTGGCTCAATGACCCACTCGCCCTCAACACATTATAAATGTTTTTCCAACAGTTGCCGTTAAGCTGTGCTGTTGTGGTATTAAAGAACCTAGAGCTAAAAGCCCTGAATTAAGGATCAATATCCTTATGTCCTTGCATTGTCCATGTGCATTATGCCAATGAGTTAGATCTTTTCTACTGGAGAATGATGTCCTCTGAAAGAAATATAGTCCTCCAGCCTAGTGAGACTCCTTCAATAAACAAAATGTCCTCACAAATCAGCTCAATGGATCAGCGCGGCTTGAAGAGGGCTTCCTTTTGACTGCATAAAACTTTCATTATAACTCCTCTCCACCTCCTTGCTCCTCGATGCAAGACCGCATTTCAGATTGACCTTCCTCAGGAGGAACAACTCCCAACACCTACAACAGTAAAGCATATAACCACTACCCTCTCGTAGCAAAAGACCATAACCACCTAAAGATCATATATTCTTTATACATACATTTAAATCAATTTTGAAGGCAGCCTACCTTAGGGAATATCAGTCCACCATGGGACCCCCTACTGATCGCCTCAGAACCTGAATGAATATGCTACTCAAGCTACCTCCCCCTATATCCTCACACTTTAACCTCATGCACCTGAGGGGGGAGGTGTCAAATCAAATCCACTCCACCTCTAGGTTTAGACCCCTGGGAGCCACCGTATCCCAATTAAAGATAAACCTTTGTTCCATGGCAAATAATTGCGCAGTGAAGTCACCTCCACCTCGATGAGGGATAATTTGCTTTAACACTACACATTTCAAATCATCAATATCATGTTGGTACGTGCTCCAATGGTCTACCAAAGGCACATCTTTTTTACGAATTCTTATATTACTGACATGTTCCGCCAACCTATTCTTAAGCTGGCGTTTAGTATGCCCGATATAATATAAGTGACACGGGCACATAATACAATATATAACACCCTTACTAGTGCAATCTGTTATATTGTGTAAGAAATACTTTTTGGTGGTGCCAGGGATCCAAACCCATTGCGTGGATAGAGCGAATGTACAATAAACACATTTTCCGCACGGGGAATGATGTCCATGTCCCTCCATATCTCTGGTGGGTCTCTGAAGCAATTCCCCCAAATTCGCCATGTGGGAATAAGCCACCTTGGGATGCTCAGCAAACTCAGAGTGTATACCCAGGACATGCCAGTATTTGTGAATAGATTGGCCAATTTTAGATGCACATGCAGAATACGGAAGAACACATGATAGAGGGCGAGTGTTAGATTTACAGGTGGGCAGAAGCAACCAGGGTCTATGGGCATACAAAGCCATTTTATACGCCTTCTTAATAACTCCAGTAGGGTACCCTCTTTGTAAAAATCTCTGTGTCATCTTCCTAGCCTGCACCCGAAATTCTGGTACAGTGCAGCATAACCGGCGTAGCCTTAAAAACTGGCTGACCGGGACTCCCCTTCTAAGGGCAGCATGGTGAAAACTGGTGTATTGAAGCAGAGTGTTATGATCTGTTTTTTTCCTATAAATAGTAGTACTGTCCTATTCACCTGAATATCCAAGAATTCTATCTTATCCCTATTCATGCGGGAAGTGAATTTGATATGAGGGTCGACTTCATTAAGGTAACTAATAAATCTTACCACTTCCTCCTTGGTGCCACTCCAGAACAATATAATGTCGTCAATATACCTTTTCCACAGCAAGACCTTGTCCCACCATGGAGAGGCATAGATGAATTTCTCTTTAAAACAAGTCATGTACAGACAAGCAAGGGACGGAGCTACCGTAGCCTCCATAGCTACTCCGCCCCTCTGTACATAGAACACATTATGAAATTGAAAATTGTTCTTTTAGACTACCAGGGTAAGTAACTGGCGTAATACCTTGATCTTAGATTGTATGGAAGTAAGTTGGATATGGAGGTATATAGGGGTGTTTAGTGTGCATGTAGGGGAGTTCAGGTGTCAGATATGTGTCTTAGTGTTTAAGTATTGTCATGGGTATCTGCAATATAAGCTTTGAAAGTCCCATTTCACCACCCTGGTTGCTCTTTTCCAGCTCTTGCACATGCTTCCATGAGGAGATCACCACTGAAGTTGCGCAGTTTCTTCCCACAGGGACACCGTTCATTCAAAACACAAAGAAAAAGAAAGCAAAATTCCACATAACACTGCCTTATCTTCAGCAGCTATTTATTCATGCAGTACTCAGTTCCATTGTTTCACCACTAAGGTTTCCTCTTTCAGCATCAATCCCTTCTCTCTTTACTTCATTCCACTTCCCTATGAGTCTTTTAATGGAGAAACAGAAAATCCAATATCTTTCTTTTATCATTTTCTTATTCTAAACATTAAAAACACAGGGTTCAACAAAAATACAGCCTTGGCTTTCTGGTTTTTGCCAAGGCTGTGCAGCCATCCTCCCTTCCAGTTTTTGAAATCACACTGGACCCACCCGCATCTGCCGTTGACCCTTTCACAAAAACCTTCTTGCCCGATTTTCTTTACAATTATCAAAATAGCAAGATAATGCTCACAAACGTAACTCCATAGGTTCAATGGGATTGAGGTCTTCTGCTCCTTCAGTCTCCTTGCAGTTTATCTCCTCTGTCTCCTATCTCTACTGAGCTTTCATATCTGGTTTAAAAAGGGGTTGCCTCACAGTCCATGGGCTGAATATCCTCCCCTTCCTGCCTCAATCTCCTGCCTAATGAGTTGGAGTACATGCCCCCATCTACCAGGATCCTCCTTTTCCCTTGAGGGCTGTCCCTAGACTGAGGATTACTCCCCTCCTCTTTTCTTGCTCGCCGTAGGCTAAGCTTAGGGGTCTTAGAGGGATACCTCTGCTGTTCTTCCCCACAGTATGCATGTTGGAAGTGTGTGTGGAGTGGGGCTATGGGTGGAAAGTGAATGTGCTGTATGTAGGATTTGTATGGGGTGGGTGTGCATGTGGTAGGAATTTGAGGGTGCAGTTGGGGTACAGGACAGTATTTGCAAGTGTGCAGAATGTATTTTATTTTATAGTGTGCTGCTCCGGCCAAGAAGCAGCTCTATTATAGTAAGGGAAAAGGGATAGGACTTGATATACTGCCTGTCAGGATTACTGGACATACTTAGATTAATATGAAACCAGCTTGACATACTTAGATTAATATTAAACCAGCTTCTGACTTCTGATAACTCCCCCCCTCCCTCAGGAATCAATGAGGATAGCAAATGGACCAAATGTTGCCCAGCTGCCTGACTCAATTAACATACCTTTTGTCCCATCTGGGAGCAGGGCTCACTGTGAGAACAAAGGAAGCCAGACAGAGAGGCTCCATAACTAGGGACTTCAAAGAGGTACAACCTGTGAAAATGGTCACCTTCCTGACTTCAGAAAGTAAACTGGAGTTGGTAAAGGAAAGAGCTGAAATCAAAGGTGGGAAGAAAAAGAAGTTATTTGAGATATATAAAGCAGAGCACATGGCTCTGCTCTCACTTCTTCTTCTCTCTCTGTCTTTCTCTCTACACACATCCATCTCAAGCCACCAGAGCCCCGGCTCTGGCCCCCCTTTCCTCCCCAGCTCTACCCCAAAGCTTTCTCTCCCAGAGCACATGGCTCTGCTTTCTTAGGCACTTCTCTCTCATTCTATGCACCCCCCCATCCTTACCTTTCTCTCATTGATTCCCATCTAAACACACACACAGATTGTACTATCTCCCTGTACTAAGTGCTGTGAGCCTATATATGTACATACAATATACTTTCTATATATATCCAAACCTGTGTGGATTGTGTATTCTTTGGGAACCCACTGCCTCTGTGAACTGGACCTGACTGCCTCTACAAACCCACAGCCTCTGTGAACTGGACCCGGTAACATCCCTAGACAACGATTGCTGACACCGCCTTTCTGTAGTTATAATCAAAGTGGTTTACATATTATATACAGGTATTTATTTTGTACCTGGGGCAATGGAGGGTAGTAGATAAGACAGATATACAGACAGATACATCTGCTCATTAATTTTATTGCTGTTGCATTTTTCCTCACCATAACTGAAGCCTTTTACCCTGTCCATGTTTCCATCTTGCACAGTTCCTGCAGTGTACATTGTTTTCTAACATTTATTTATTTTGACTTGTATATGTTTCATCTACAGTAAGAACCCAAAGTGATTTGCACTGGCCCACCCACCCAGATAAGAACCATAATAATTTTCATTTTCCCAATACAGTACGGTAACACTAGCCTACCCCATCTCCCTTAACTACCATACTAGCTAATAGTGGCAAATGCTTGAGTTAATAGCTACATCTTTTAACCAGCAATGGAATACAAATGTATCTTTACACAGTCACAGCTCCTCTGTTAATGAATTAAAGTATTCTATTCTATTTGATTCAAGGTATTTATACCCCACTAATATCAATACTGAACTAAGCGAGTTACATAAATTCAAAAACACCACCGTTAAGATCAAGAAAATCCTACTAAAATTACTCATTCAAATACTTATTGAACAGACAGGTGTTAAATCCTTTCCGGAATTGCAAATAACCAAAAATCACTCAAATTTGTATAGGTGTAGAATTCCACAATTTATTAGCTGTAAAAACAAAAGAGCCATCATGAAGTCTCTTATACTGGACTTTTATAACATATGGAAATCCCAACTGTAAAGTGGAATGAAAACGGAAATTCTCTCTGAAAGCTGGGTAAGTTATCAACTGTGGAAGAAGAGAGGAAAATTCCCCTGTAGAAAGTTAAATACAATACAAGCCATCTGTAAGGGGTCTGGGAGAAATCCAACCGAAAGAGTGCTGGGGCAGGGGTTCTTAAGGAAGAGAAAGTTTCACTCTCAGGTTCCTAGTACACATGAGATTTGCCCCCTAGAGGCCAAGAGACCGGTTAGAATATTGCATAAGGGAAGGCACTACCATTCCCAGGATCCATCACGCCCTAGGCAAAACTGGCAGGAGTTGGAGGGCGGGGAAGATGATTGCGAAATGATCTCTGATCAGGGTGAGAGCAGCTTGAGGAATCCTGGGAGGAGGAGGCTATGGAGTATGATAAAAGCAGCTGAGGGGCAGGGGGAGGAGTAAAAATCTGTGGTAAAGATACTGAAGGGTAGCAGCCATTTGAGAAGAGTGCCAGAACCAGAGAGTGTGGAGCGAGGACAGCGCCATGGTGGAAGCCTTCCAGTAACGTTGAATCCAGGGAAGCTAAGCGGTATTAGCCTGGGCCGGTCCGTAGAAGGGTGACCAGCTGACACATCTTAAAAAATATCCATGCTGTCACGGTCTGTCTTGGTTGGTCACTTGAAAATCGGGCACAGACCCAAGAAGTGAGCCCATATGTCGATTCCAGGGCAGAGAACCAGGCCCGGAGGTGAGGAGTCGGTCCTAGAACAGGCAATCAGAAAGGCCCAAGGCTTCACCTGTGGTGACCTCCGTTCCCCAGAGGTTGAGCCCCTAGGTTCAGGCGGCCGGAAGGACTTCGATGGATATTGGGCTGGAAGAGACTACCTGGGAGGTACCTGTCTTGTCTGAGAGGAGACAACGGGGAACCTGGACAACAAGTGGTGGAGGTAGGCCATGGTCCAGGCAAGGTCAGGTTCAGGCAGAGGTCGAGGCAGGCAGCAATCCAAAAGGCGAGTCAAGTTCAGGCAGAGGTCAAGGCGGGCGGTGATCTAAAAAGCAAAGTCAGGTTCAGGCAGAGGTAAAGGCAGGCGGCGATCCAGAAGGCAAAGTCAGGTTCAAGCAGAGGTCAAGTCAGGACAAATCAGCAGGAAGAAATGCACCAGCATAATCCAACAAGGTTGTAGCTGAAGCAGGAAAGCAGTGAAAGAATCCTCATTTAAAAGCTGAAGGTGTCTGACATCAGAGGAGCACCATGCCACGCTCACAGGTATGTGCCCAGTCTGTAGGTGCGCCAGAACGTATGTGCCCAGGAGAGAAGCAGGGCCGTGCCGATGCGGTAAGCGAGGTAAGCGCCGCAGGGGGGCGCCCACCTCTGGAGGGCGCCGCCGCGGTGCTTACCCTCGCCCCGCGCCGCAAAGGCTTTTAAATATTTTACCTGGGTCGCAGCAGTGTCAGTGAAAGCGCTGCCGACCAGCAAGGGCGGGGCGGTGGGGGCGGTCCGTCCCGAGTGTCATCAGAAAGGGGGGTGCCGCCGCTCCCGCTGCTCTTCTTCCTGGCAGCCCCTCCCCCGCACCAGCCCTTTAAAAATAAATTGCCGACGCGAATAGCGAGCGCAGCACCTCGTGTGCAAGTAAAAGAAGCGGATCCGATCATCTCATTGGGCCTTCCCTCACTGTCCCGCCCTCCTCTGACGCAACTTCCTATTTCCTCTAGGGCGGGACAGTGAAGGAAGGCCCAATGAGATGATCGGATCCGCTTCTTTTACTTGCACACGAGGTGCTGCGCTCCCTATCGCGTCGGCAATTTATTTTTAAAGACCGGGTGGCAGGGAGAAGACGAGGCAGGGTGAGGGTGGGGGACAGATGGGGTGAAGGTGGGGGGGACTCGGATAGCAGAAGGGACTGGGTGGGAGACAGATGGGGTGAGGGGGACTCGGATGGGCAGAAGGGACTGGGTGGGAGACAGATGGGGTGAGGGTGGGGGGCACTTGGATAGCAGAAGGGACTGGGTGGGAGACAGATGAGGTGAGGGGGACTCGGATGGGCAGAAGGGACTGGGTGGGAGACAGGGTGAGGGTGGGGGGCACTTGGATAGCAGAAGGGACTGGGTGGGAGCCAGATGGGGTGAGGGGGACTCAGATGGGCAGAAGGGACTGGGTGAGAGACAGATGGGGTGAGGGTGGGGGGGCACATGGATAGCAGAAGGGACTGGGTGGGAGACAGATGGGGTGAGGGGGACTTGGATGGGCAGAAGGGACTGGGTGGGAGACAGATGGGAGAAGGGGCATGGATCTGGAACTGGGGTCTGAAAAGTGAGCAGGAGGGAGAATGGGGTCATGCCTGGGGCAGAGGTGGATGGGAGAATCAATGGATCTGGAACTAGGGGCAGCCGCAGGTGGGAACTGGGAGCCGAAAAGAGGGGGCATTGAGAGAGGGGGGATAGATCCTGGATGGAATGGGGAGTGAGAGGGAGGGCAGACCCTGAATGGATGGGAGGGGGAAAGAGAGAGGGCAAATGGTGAATCGAAGGAGCAGAGAGAAAGGGCAGACAGTGGATAGAAGGGAGTGAAAGAGCAGACAGTGGATGGAAGGGGCAGAGATAGAGGGCAAATGCTGGAGGGAAAGGAGAGAGAGAGGGCAGATGGTGGATGGAAGGGGGAGAGAGAGATGGCAGACTGGGGCAGATGGTGGATGGAAGGGGCAGAAATAGAGGGCAGATGTGGATGGAAGGCACATTAGAGAGGGCAGACACTGGATGGCAGAGAGAGAGCGAAGACAGATGCTGGATGGAAGGAAGACGGTGAAAAGAAGATGAGGAAAGCAGAAACCAAAGACAACAAACTGTAAATATATATTTTTATTATTTTGCTTTAGGATATAGTATTTTAGCTGTGTTAATAAATGTTTATAAATAGAACATGTAAATAAGGTAATCTTTTTATTGGACTAATTTTAATACATTTTGACTTAACTTTCAGAGAACAAAACCCCCTTCCTCAGATCAGGATAGGATACTGTAACAGCACTATACTGTATTGACCTGAGGAAGGAGATTTTGGCCTCTGGAAGTTAAATGTATTAGTCCAATAAAATGGTATTATTTTATTTTCTGTATTTGTTTTATTTCTATTTGTTAATTTGTAAAGTGGTGATTGGTATTTGTTAGTTTTTTCAAATTTACATCTGCTGTCTTTATATTTTGCACAGTACTAGGAGACATTTTCTGTTTCTGTGGCGTTGCATTGTATGCAGAGTCTGGCATTGGGGGTTCAGTTTAATTTTTGTCTAAATAGAAAGTTTATGATTACTTATTCTATAGTGGATTAGGGTGTATCTGTGTTTGTGAATAAGACATGGCTTTCAGTTGGCATTGACTGTGCAGGATCGACGATCTGTACTATTCTGTCTGGTTTCGTTTTACAATAGGTGAATTGATGTTCTAGTGCTCACTGTAGTGCTTAAGATGCTTTCCTTTTCCTTGTGTGACTCATAGAAACGACTGCTTATGGTATGGTAAAATTGCTCTATAGGTCGTGTTTTGTATTCTCAGTATGCCTAGTACTGGATTTGGGGGGGGGGGGGGTGTTAAAAAAATGACCGGCCCCGGGTGTCAACTACCCTAGCTACGCCACTGCTGCCGACGTCTCCCTTCCCTTGCACTCGTTGGTTCCCTCAGTGTCCCGCCTTCTTCTGACGTCAGAAGAAGGCGGACACTGAGGGAACCAAGAGCGCAAAGGGAAGGGAGATGTCGGCAGCGCTCCGCTTTCACTGACGCTGCTGCGACCAGAAGTAAAAGATTTAAAGGCCCCAGGGCGCGGAGGGAAGGGCAGAGAGGCATGGATGGGAGGGCAGAGAGGCATCGATGGGAGGGCAGGGCCCAGGGAGAGGACAAATTGCTGGAAGGGGAGGGGAGAGAGGATTGCTGGCTATGGATGGAGGAGGGAAGGGCAGAGAGGGACAAGGATGGACATGGGGGCCCAGGGAGAGGACAAATTGCTGGAAATGGAGGGGAGGGGAGAGAGGAGGATTGCTGGCTATGGATGGAGGAGGGAAGGGCAGAGAGGGACAAGAATGGACATGGATGGGAGGGCAGGACCCAGGGAGAGAGGAGAAATTGCTGGAAATGGATATAGAGCAAGAAATAAAGAAGAAAGGAGAAAAGTAAAGAAATAAATGGAAAGGAAGCCCTGGAAATGGAGTTAAGAGGACAGATAGCAGCAGAATCAGATACTGGACCAGCATGATTGAAAAAAGAAAGTCACCAGACAACAAAGGTAGAAAAAAAATCATTTTATTTTCATTTTAGCATTTGGAATATGTCCACTTTGAGAATTTACATCTGCTATCTTATTTTGCAATGTATACCAATTTGTTTCTAAGAATATTGCTGACAATTCCTTTCAGTGTGGCAAGTGGTGAGCGATCATTTTCATGGGGGGGGGGGGGGGCGTGATCATTTTCACGGGGGGGGGGGGGGGGCGCCAATTGATAGTCTGCAGGGGGGCGCCAGAGACCCTAGGCACGGCCCTGGAGAGAAGGGATCTACACGCATATTGTCTGGGTCAGGAACGTCGTGGGCGCATACGTCTGGCTCCGCGCGTTACACTCCAGGTATGTGACACACGCAGAAACTGGTAACCAATGTAAGCTTCTTAACAAAGGTGTCACGTGATCATAACGAGAGCAACCATAGATCATTTTGGCAGCAGTATCTAATATAATAAAACGCACCGTGAACGTTCTAATGAGGACAACGTTCTGTGAAGCCCTGAAGCCATCTGACGTCACTGAAGCTGTAGGGTTCGTGGATTCGTGGTGTGAAGCCTTCAAGCCAGCCAGCCGTCTCTGCCCCACCCTCGCGAAAAAAACAAACAAATCGGGAAGCGAAACGTCAGGGAAGGAGGCGGCGCTCCCGACGTCTAGCCTTCCCTTCGCTGTGTTCCGCCTTCAAAATAAGGCGGAACACAGCGAAGGGAAAGCTAGACGTCGGGAGCGCCGCCTCCTTCCCTGACGCTTCGCTGCACGAACCGCCACGGAGGTAAAGTTAAAAAGAATAATTAAAAAAAAAAGGGATGCATGGATGCGAGGCATGGATGCGAAGGGGGGGGGGGGGAGAAGAGGGCGGGCCAGGCTGGGACATGGGAGAGAGAGTAGCATGGATGCGAGGGGGGGGGGTCATGGAAGGGCGAGAGGGGACTTGCTGGAAAAGGATGAATGGAGGCGGCAGGGGACAGAGGAGCATGGATGGGTATGGATTAGGAGGACAGGGCACAGGGAGAGAGGGGAATTACTGGAAATGGATGAATGGAGGGGGCAGGGGACAGAGGAGCATGGATGGGCATGGATTGGGAGGGCAGGACTCAGGGAGAGAGGGAAATTGCTGGATAGGGAAAAATGGAGGGGCCAGGTGACAGATGAGCATGGATTGGAAGGGCAGGACTCAGGGAGAGGGAAATTGCTGGATAGGGATGAATGGAGGGGACAGATGGGCATGGATGGATATGGATTGCAGAGCAGGCCTCAGGCAGAGAGGGGAAATGCTGGATAGGGAAAAATGGAGGGGCCAGGTGACAGAGGAGCATGGATGGGCATGGATTGGAAGGGCAGGACTCAGGGAGAGGGGAATTGCTGGATAGGGATGAATGGAGGGGACAGATGGGCATGGATGGATATGGATTGCAGAGCAGGCCTCAGGCAGAGAGGGGAAATGCTGGATAGGGAAAAATGGAGGGGCCAGGTGACAGAGGAGCATGGATGGGCATGGATTGGAAGGGCAGGACTCAGGGAGAGGGGAATTGCTGCATAGGGATGAATGGAGGGGACAGATGGGCATGGATGGATATGGATTGCAGAGCAGGCCTCAGGCAGAGAGGGGAAATGCTAGATAGGGAAAAATGGAGGGCCCAGGTGACAGATGAGCATGGATGGGCATGGATTGGAAGGGCAGGAGTCAGGGAGAGGGGAATTGCTGGATAGGGATGAATGGAGGGGACAGATGGGCATGGAAGGATATGGATTGCAGAGCAGGCCTCAGGCAGAGAGGGGAAATGCTGGATAGGGAAAAATGGAGGGGCCAGGTGACAGAGGAGCATGGATTGGAAGGGCAGGACTCAGGGAGAGGGGAATTGCTGCATAGGGATGAATGGAGGGGACAGATGGGCATGGATGGATATGGATTGCAGGGCAGGCCTCAGGCAGAGAGGGGAAATGCTGGATAGGGATGAATGGAGGGGGCAGGTGACAGAGAAACATGGATGGCCATGGATTGGGAGGGCAGGGCTCAGGGACAGAGGGGAATTGCTGGAAAAGGATGAATGGAGGGGGCAGGGGACAGATGGCCATGGATTGGGAGGGCACGGCTCACACTCTCTCTCTCATATACAATGTCTTTCTGACTCTCACTCTCACACACTCTGTCTCACACTGTATCACATTCACTCTCTATGTGCCACACAGTCACTCACACACTCGCTTGGTGTCATACACTCACTCTCACAGAGAATCTGTGTCTCACACACACTCTCTCTCTTGCCCACACACACACACTCTCTCTCACACTGTGTCTCACATACACACTTGCACACACTCTCATTCTCACACACACTCTCTCACAAACACACTCACACCCAGACTCACTCTCTCTCTCACACACTCACACTTTCACTCTGACTCTCAAACAGTCACTCTCACATACACTCTCCCAAACATACACACTCCAAGGAAAACCTTGCTAGCGCCCGTTTCATTTGTGTCAGAAACGGGCCTTTTTTACTAGTTTTGTAATAATTGCAGCCTTGTAACTAATCTTGAAATTAGTCCTACATATAAAGCACTACAATAGTCCAACTGAGGTAACACAATAACTTGAACCAACATGCAAAAGTGTTCAGTAAAAAAAAAAAAAAAGAGATCTTGCTCTCAATTTTCACAATTAAAAAATGACTTCTTACTCAAATAACTTATCTGTGGATTCATTGTCAATTGAGAATCCAAAATAATACCTAAATCCCTAGAGGATTTTTCAAACTGTAACTGTTCTCCTGAAGTAATAGTCACACTGCAAGGGACCAAAATAGTATCATTACAAAAATACAACAATTTGGTCTTAGCTGCATTAGTTTTAAAAGATGCTGACTTGCCCAAGATTGAATTAGGGCTGTACAGATTCAATCAGAAATAGTAGTCTGTAATCTTAAGAAATCTGATGTTACTGGAATTAAAACAAATATATCAGCATATGAACAACCACAGCAAAAACTGAGCCCATTGAGCTCATAGATACTTAAACAAGATCGGAGACAGTGGTGAGACCTGCTGTGGAACACCAAAGTCTGATCGCCACGTAAATGAAAAAATTATTCTTCTTGGCACAATAGGCTCTATTTCTTAGAAAACCTTCTATCAATTTATAAATAGTTCCAGATAACCCAAATTCACTCAGTCTATATATCAGACTATCATGATCCACTGTATCAAATGCTCCAGAAATATCAAACTGGAGCAAGACAGAATGAACCCCCACACTAAGAAATTCTTGAACTTTAGAAATTAATAATAATAATGATTCTGTACTGTGCATTGATCTAAAACTGAATTGAAAACTGTGTAAACAGTGAAAAGACTCCAAATATGATGTAATTTGCATTGCAACTATTGACTCCATGAATTTTGCCATCCACAAGATGCTAGCTACTGGTTGAAAATTAGAAACAACTGATAAGTCAGCACCTTGTGATTCCGGAAATGAGGTTAACACAATCTGCTCTAATTCTGGAGGAAATAACCCCTCCTTTAATAGATTATTAACCAAAATTGTAAGCCAATCTATCAGTTCTCATTGAATATCCTTCAATAATAAGAAGAGCAAATATCAAGTAAACATGATTTATGAGAACGTTTCTTCAACAAGGAAGTCACTGTAATTATTTCCACCGATGCAAAAGCGGACCAGTCCCTATCTGCTGGGGAAACAAGCTCCACTTCATTTGTTGAATAGTCAGTTTCATGTTTAACATTCTTAAGAGATTGCCTTATAAGATTTACTTTATAAAATAATTCGCCAACTCTGTTGTAACTGGCTGTAAGGATTCAGGAACGTCAACCATTGGCGTCAGTAAGCTTATTAAAAATGTTAAAGAAATGTTTGATTTTTTTATTCCTTCCCCAATCAACTTCCCAAAATAAACATTTTTAGCAGTAGATGTGGAGGGGCATAATTGAACGCCCATCTCTATGGGCGTCTATGTCCGAGAACGGGTACGTGAAGGGGTGGGACAGACCGTATTTTCGAAAAGAAATGGGCGTCCATCTTTCGTTTTGAAAATACGGTTTGTACGGACCAAAATGCCATGGATTTAGTCATTTGTGAGCTGGGCGTTTGTGTTTTTTAGCAATAATGGAAAATAAAAACGCCCAGCTCAGAAACATCCTAATCCAAGCCATTTGGTCGTGGGAGGGGCCAGGATTCGTAGTACACTCACCCCCCTGACATGCCAGGACACCAACTGGACACCCTAGAGGTCAGTGCGGTGGACTTCAGAAAATGCTCCCACATGCATAGCTCCTTTACCACGGGTGCTGAGCCCCCAACCCCTCTCCCCCAAAACCCACTACCCACAAATGTACAACACTACCATAGCTCTTAGGGTGAATGGGGCACCTACATGTGGATACAGTGGGTTTTGGAGGCCTCCCATTTACCAACACAAGTGTTACAGGTAGGGGGGATGGGCCTGGTTCCCGCCTGCCTTAAGTGCACTGCGGTACCCACTAAAAGTGCTCCAGGGAACTGCATACATGCAGGCCTCTAGGACTTGTTGCTGCTGTATAACCTTGGCACACCAGTTGACACCTGAAGACTAATCTCTTTGAAAAAGTCCTTTATGTGAATAAGCACGTTTACTCACAGTTAACTGCAGATCAGAGGTTGTGCCCCACTGGCAAAGAGTCTTCCTGGTACTGAGATTAGCAGTAGGTCAGAGCTGGCAGAATGCTGTACAATGCCCTCTTTCAGCAACATTCAAGGGAAGAACTAAGTTCTGTAACGTGGCTAACACATGAAAGGGATCTAAAACTGGCTTACAAAAATGGCCACTACCTCATGGACTACCGGAAACAAAACAGGGCACACTCTGACCCAGTAAGCAGGGGGAAAAGCACCACGGGCATAGAACCTACCAACTACCAACATCGTGAGCATTTAACACAAGCTAGTGGAATCACGGAGCCCAATACCCTACACCCACCACAATGCATTGTTGATGTGACTCTGCAGTGCGCATAACAGAAAAGGTGTCACACTCACCCGAGAGCCACATCAGAACCAGGGAAAGGCTGTCAGAGGATAGAACACATTCTGCTGTCATGGAGGTGGGTATGGCATTTGAGGCTGGCATAGAGGCTGGAAAAAAAGTTTTAAAAGTGGGGGTTTTTTGGTGGGAGGGGGTTAGTGACCACTGGGGGAGTCAGGGGAGGTGATCCCCGATTCCCTCCGGTGGTCATCTGGTCAGATGGGGCACTTTTTTGGGACTTGGACCTGAAAAAAAAGGGTCCAAATAAAGCGGACCAAATTCTCGTCCAAAACGCCCTTCTTGTTTCGATTATCAGCTAAAGACGCCCATCTCTCCTTGGCCGATAACCACGCCCCAGTCCCGCCTTTGCCACGCCTCCGATACGCCCCCATCAACTTTGTTCATTCCTGCGACAGAGTGCAGTTGAAGACGACCAAAATCGGCATTCGATTATACCGATTTGGTCGCACACGGGAGAAAGACGCCCATCTCCCGATTTGGGTCAAAATATGGGCGTCTTTCTCTTACGAAAATAAGCTGGATAGCATTTTTATAACCTCTAGCTTTCTTCCAATTCAATCTATCTGTAAGGTCCTTAGCCAAAATCTTTCAAATTTACGACACTGATGCTTTAAAACCCATATATCATTAGAATACCAAGGTGAGGACTTCAAATTTCTCTTTTTAGATTTCTTAGATGACTATTGCTGTATCGCACCCAACACACTGTTATTCCAATCTGATAGCATTAGGCTTGCATTAAAGCAAATATTGAACAACTGTGATTTAATCTGTGACCAAAATTTTTCAACTTCAGATATTCTGAACACCCTCCCAAACTTTCTCCTGAGCTGAGGAATATAAAGTGTAAAATTTGCCTGAAAATGATCGGAACATTTGTCCATTCAGGATCAGAAGTTGAACATCTGTGATCCTGCTTGGACAACAGAGCAATAATAATGAGCGCATGACCCTTTTCATGCGTCAGTTCAAGCTTATTAATAAAAAACCCAGTGAATCCACTGACTATTGAGAATAGCTGATTATTGAGAAACAAAGTCAACAAACTGAGTCTCAATTGCTGACCAATTTCCTAGCAGTCTATAGATCAGCAAAAAGCCTAAAGAACCTGAAACAGCATTGTCACATAATGTGTGTAATCCTGGGATAACAATTGAGTCTAATAATTTCAAACGGTAAAAACTTTTAAATATTATTCCAATCCCTCCCCCTTTTTTTGCTTGACATGCACAATGTAAGATATTAAATTATACCCTGGAGGGCAAACTATAGTGGATTTACAACTGAAAACGTATTCCTTTATTGTTTTCTCTACTCTAGCCTCTGTTTCTCCAGGCAACACCAACAAGCCTTTCCCCTGTGAACAGTTTTGGTATCTTGGGGTATATATTGTAACTTTATCACACAGATAAGACAGTTCCAACCCATTCTAAGCCTCAAATACATACATCAGTATAAAACCACAGAGAGCTTCCAATAATGGTATTGCATTGTCTCTCTTTTAAGTTCTCCCTTCTTCCCCACCCCCCATTTGTAGCTGCCATATTCTGTAATATTAGTAGCCTCTGTGTCAAGCCAGCAAACACAGAATCACAGTAATCCAGCTTCATCAGAACCAAAACCTGGATCTCTTATCAAATCTTCAAAACAGAGGTATGGTATCAACTGCTGATTAACTCTACAAGTAGTTTAAAAAAAAAGAAAATAAAGCTTGAATGCTACCTGAAATCTGCCTGCGTGAATCGGTCCAAATAATCAAATCCTTCACTTGACTTACCATAGCATCTCACTCACCCCACCTAACACTTCACTGATCCTTGACCTTTTGGTCCTATCCACTTTCGATTTTAATAGCATTCAGTTTTAATTTATGCTCTCTTTTCCAGGCAAGAGATAATATCAGAAAAGTCCCTTTTCTGATCCGCCCAACACAAAATTGGAATATTATTTGTAAACACATATTTGCAATGCTTACTTGATATCCTCACAGAGGGGCTGCATATATATGTTAAATATACAAGGTGGGACTCAACAATTCCCACTCTGCAGAAGTGTAGGCACTGTAGTTACTCTCTGAACCCTGTCTGTAAGGTAGGACTTAAATTACTGCAACTCTCTACCACTCAGTCTAGCCTTTCTCAACTGCTTAAACAACAATGTATGAAAAACAAATGTGAAGATAAGTCAAGCAGAAGCAGAACCATACATCCTCACAACATAACACAAAAAACTTCTCCACCATAAACACACCATAAACACACATGTTCTCTTCCTGTTTCACAAAACTTGAAAATTCTTTGAGTTACCATTGATCGAAACCTCACTCTCAACACCCATGTGAAGAACACGATGAAAAAGATGTTCCACTCCATGTGGAAACTCAAAAGAATAAAACCTTTCTTCCCGAGACACGTCTTCCGAACCCTGGTATAGTCAATGGTAATAAGCCACTTGGACTACTGCAATGCAATGTATGCTGGCTGCAAAGAACAGACTATCAAAAAACTCCAAACAGCCCAGAACACTGCCACCAGACTCATATTTGGAAAATCTAAATATGAAAGTACAAAACCCCTAAGAGAGAAACTTCACTGGCTCCTACTTAAGGAACACATTGCGTTCAAGATCTGCATGATTGTACACAAAATCATTCATGCAGACGCCCCAATCTACATGCTAAACCTTGTGGATCTACCTCCCAGAAACGCCACAAAATCGTCCCACAAATTTCTCAATCTGCACTTCCCCAGCTGTAAAGGTCTAAAATACAAGCTGATGCATGCCACTACCTTCTCCTACATGAGCACGCAGCTATGGAATGCATTACCTACAGACCTAAAAACAATTGAGGAAATAATTAACTTTCGCAAATCTCTGAAAACATATCTCTTCAACAAAGCCTACAAAGAGAACCCATAGCCCCAACAATCCACCTCACCAACCCATCCAGTTATGAAAGTCCACCTTCTAAACTTACTCACCCAATCACTTCCTTCTTCTTCCCCTTACTTAATCTCTACATATTACTAATTGTATCTGATTTACTGGAATGACAATATCATAACTAAACTATGTAAGCCACATTGAGCCTGCAAATAGGTGGGAAAATGTGGGATACAAATGCAATAAAATAAATAAATATATCCAAGAAGATCATTCATTATAGATAGCAAAATTGTCTGCTTCATGTGATATATCCTAACCCTGACTGATACGGGTCTAACAAATCATTATCATTTGTAAATTTAGTTCATTGCTGATACACCTTTTTCTATGATTTATCCCCAAAATACAGCCTATAATTACTCAAAGTAGTTGGCTCTACATATAAATTAACAACTTTCTCAATAGTAGTCTTAAAAATTTGTGGAAATACCCCTTCCATTAATGCAGCATCACCTAATCTAATTAATCTATCAATTACCTTATTACCTGCTGTTCTTATCAACCACGGGTGACAGGGATCTTCCTCGCAAAACAGAAGGCACATCGTAGGTATAATTCAATGCACATCTTTCATTATTTAAATTATATTCTGGCTTGGATACTGCAGAGGAATGCAGACTACAAGCTCTGACAATCCCCAGCAGCCCTCACTTCTTCACATTCACACAACCAAACTCAAGGTTTTGGTTTCAGCTTCAGCGTAAACCAGGTGATGCATTTTGGCTGAAGTTTCAATTTTAGCTGAAAACATTCAGATGTTCTCGGCAGTTATAGTTTCAACTGAAATCCAAAAAAGGTTCAATCATCCTTTTCCTTAAACCATTAAGCACTGAATAGATTATCAAAATACCAATTATGTGCACTTTCCCCATTCTTACCAACAAATATTCCATCCCCAATACTGTGAGCAATTGTACTGCTTCCCTATACTGAAATACTCCTTCTCACCCTCCTCTTTTATGGTCAGAAGAATAACAAAACCTCTAACCAGCTTTGGACACAAATCTACTATAATAAAACTCACCCTCAACATTCTGAAGACAACGTTCTGAAGTCACTCAGTCACTCCCTGAAGGGTTTGTCAGTTCATGGTGGTGAAGCCACAACACTGACCATGTCTCTCTGCCCTGCCCTTGCATGAAGGACCAATCAGAAAAAACACCCTCAACGTTCTGAAACACAAAGGACCATCACAAAACCGTTACCAGGCAACGCTAGGCGACGTAAGATGGACCTATCAGAGGAAACTACGTGGCAATAAGGGAGGAGCATTCCCCAGCAGAATGGCTCATTATCTGTGCAGCACGGAGAGTACAGAACAACCACTGGAACGAGAGAAGAATATTACTGCTGTGGGTATGTGCAAAAATAGACTGGGGGGGGGGGGGGGAAGAAAATTTTAAATGCCTAATGCCTGTACTGAAGAGTGCCAGAGGGCCTATAGCACAGACTATATTTGGGTTCGCTTGACGTGGAGTCGGTGGAGCCGGAGAACAGCGTGCCCCTCACCATCTGGGACGTGGGCGAACAGGACAAGCTGCGGCCCAGCTGGAAGGATTACCCTCGACCCAGCCAGCGGCAAACAGCGACCAAGGAAGAGGAAGGAGTAGGGAAACACGCTGAGCGTGTTTCCCTACTCCTTCCCTGCCTAGGAATCGCTGGAGACTGGCTGCCAAACTAACGAAACAACCGCACAACGACGCACCACCTCCATTATTTGAAAGGCATCCACTCTTTCTTCAACAGAAATGCAAACTAATAATACAAAACAAACAAAGAATACCCGGTTTCTCACGCGGCTGCAGGTAACTCCCCACCCCCTTCCTCTTCCCCTTTTGCCGAAACGGCCAAGGACGTGCCCAACCATGCCCAGCCTCAGGCAAGCCGTCTCCCACCTCGGGGATTCCCCGAGCACCCGGAAAAAGACGGCGCTGCTTCCCGCAGCGCATAAATGTTCCAGTATTCCCCTGCAGCCGGCCTGAAATGGAATGAACATACTGGATCACCCCCCAACGGCCCGAGACCGTGCTCCTCTCCCTTCCGCCAACTTAAAACAACCATCCCCGTCCTCAGGCAAGCCGTCTCCCACCTCCAGGATGCCCAGAACCCCAGCCCAACGGAAAAAGACGGCGCTGCTTCCCACAGCAGATTTCACTTCCAGCGTTCCCCTGCAGCAGCCCTGAAACGGCCAAAAAATACCGACAGACCAAGAACGTGCTCCTCTACCTTCCGCCCATCTAAAACAACACTGCTGCCTCAGCACAACACAAAAAAAAAAACCCCAGAAAAAACAATCCACCACTCAACAAACCCCCTACAACCACATTTACATTTCACCAACAGAAAGACCCCCCTCCACAAACCTCCTTGACAGACAAAACCACACACACACACACAATACAACAGAAACACACCATCATAGTAACACACCAATCCATCCCACTTTGCCAGCACAGCACATCCCCCAACCCCCCACCCAAAAATCAAAACAAAAAAAAAAGACACACATCAACAACCTGCACAAACACCCCACCCTCACACACTCACACTCACACACACACACAAAATAACTCTGTGACACATACACACACACAAAAAAGCCACATGCTAGCGCCTGTTTCATTGGTTTCGGAAACGGGCCTTTTTTTACTAGTGATTAAATATTACACAGTCATGTTGACCTAACCATGACTCAATAATGCTCAGAAGATGCAACCATAGATCTCCTGTCAATTCATTTAAAAGGTCACCATTTTTCCGGCAAGACTCATCTTCGGAAAAACACGATTTGAAAGCGCAACACCCTTATGCAAAAAACTACACTGGCTCCCAAAGAATGCATCGCCTTCAAAATCTGCTCTATGGTTCACAAAATCATCTACGGCGAAGCACCGGTATACATGACAGACTTAATCGACCTACCAACCAGAAACACAACTGCATCAGCTCGAAAATACCTAAATCTCAACTTCCCAAGTTGCAAAGGACTAAAATACAAATCTACTTACGCATCCAGTTTTTCCTACATCAGCACAGAACTGTGGAACGCTCTACCAAAAGCCGTGAAAACCACGTACGATCACCTCCAATTCAGGAAAAAACTAAAAACTTACCTGTTTCAAAAGGCATACCCTCCCGACCCAACATAAATGCCTGATCTTTGCGACACCACAACACTACAGCTCGTAATGATCGCTAAACTATTCCATCTATTCCTGTTCTCCTTCATGTGGCCCCATCACATGAACCTTGAACCTTTTCCTGCCACTACTTAACCTATTATTTGTATTTGTTTACTCCGGGGTTTACCAACTCCTCTCCGGCACCATGTAAGCCACATTGAGCCTGCAAACAGGTGGGAAAATGTGGGGTACAAATGTAACAAAATAAATAAATAAAAATAAAATGGAGCACACATTCACAAGCATGCACTTGGGTGGGGCCTCTTTAAGATTTGATATTGTATACGCTCTTCCATGCCATGCCATGCCCTGGCCCTACTACCATACTATCTAAACCTATTCTTGTAACCACAAGAATTAAGCCCATTATGAGAGGAAATAACAACAACCGAGAGTAGTAGTGATACTGTGAGGGTCTACTAGTTACCACAATCCTCTTCTCTTCCCTCCCTCATAGAGCATTAATGAGCTGCCCCCCCAATTCTCGCTACACCTCTCCTTTTACTCTTTGTCTCAAAACATAGTGGCTTTCCATTTTTGTTTGTCAACCACCTTATTATTAACTCTATACCAGCAACTTCCAATTGCCCCTCCACTTACCCCCCCACTATCACTCCAAACCAGTGGCGTAGCCACAGGTGGGCCTGGGTGGGCCAGGGCCCACCCACCTAGGGCTCAGGCCCATCCAACAGTAGCACATGGTAATGAAAATGCTGCTCTCCACAATACTGGCACCTTTGCATGCTCAGTTTTCAGCACATGCCTGCTGCAGACTACCAAGGTGGAGACTGCAGAGAAGCATTTTTCCTACCAGCTGAGATATTTTTTTGATGTAGGAGTGGGGGAGAGAATATTTTGTGCCCACCCACTTCTTGCCTAGGCCCACCCAAAATCTGCTGTCTGGCTACGCCCCTGCTCCAAACCAACAACTATTAATAGCAATCAAGCTACAGCAAAATGTAAATAGTATCAATAACAATATAAATGACCAATGGCTTGCAAAAAGGCCTGCAAAGATGTTGACGCAGCTTAGGGGCCCTTTTACTAAGCTGTGTTAGGTGCCCAACACATGTCCAATGCATTGTTAATGGCTTAATATAGGACATGCTAAAGCTTCCTATGGTAGTTTTTGCCATCTTGCATGCTATTTATTTTTTATATTTTGGGGGGGAGAGGGCATGGCATGGGTACAAAGTGGGTATGGAAGTGGTAACCAGTTAATGTGTGCACATTAGCTCATGCTAGCTGGTTAGCACAAAATGAATGCGGAAGCCCTCACCGCCTCCTAAATAGTAGCTGGTAAGTGCTCCCACAATAATCTTGATAAATGGCCACATGCTAAAGGTAACATTAATGCATGGCCATAAATAAATAAAATATAAAAATAGCCATTTTAAGGGCATGCTAGAAATGGGTTTATCGCATGGGAAAGACCCACGTAATGGTACGCTAAGCTCTTTTACTAGTAAAAGTTCCCCTTAATTAGCTTTTTAGCTTACTTGACTATTAACTAAGCTTAACATGAAACAGAAGAACAACAATCACTCTCAATTTTGCAATGAAATGGTGATTATCTTATTACAAGAAGTGGCAGCCGTAGTACTGTGTTATTGGAACACACAAGAACAATTTCAGGAACTGAAATGTGAATGTCACACTGACCCAGAGACATTTCAGTGCCAAGTCTATTTATTTATACTTACTGCAAAAGTCTGGCCTTGCTATATAATTTCACTCTGACTAGTTCCTTCTCTGATTTTACAGCTATATTTTGTTTTAACTCTTTCAGTGCAGGACTTACTACAAGTACTAAACTGCCAAATGTTTCTACATGAGAATGGTTGCCTGCTTGTGGAAGGTCATCAGAACAGTATGGGGTTCTTTGAAAGACAATTTATTTCAAAAGCTGCTTAGTGGTAGAGTAGCTCAGTGTGAACTAAGTGGATGCAATTGATGGGGCACAAAATAAGACATGTCTAGAAACACTACGGTCACTCTGAGATTGGTGTTGATTAGTAGGTGGAGGGGAGCAAGTCATACATCAGCTTTCATTTTTCCATTCCCTACCCCATGTTAATCCACACTATCTGGTGCTGATGCATAAAGCTAGCTCAAGTGTTACTGCACGGTTGCCAGGCACACATGTTATTGTGTGCAGAATGGGCAAATTTCACACATAGTCGCACACAATACATTGCCACACAGTGCATTAAATTGTATGCATACTGTGCAATGCGGACAACAGAGGTTTAGATCCACATGCAAACAGTCCTCTAACCAACAGGGCAGACCAAAGATAAAAGTGCAAACACAGCTTTATTAAAATCAGATACCCAAAGTGGCCATGTATAGCCTCCCAGATGCTGCGTCAGGAGCTTAACTTTCCACTACAAGGATAAGGAACATAATATCTGTTTTACTGTTCTGGGATGTTGCCAGATACATGTGACCTGAATTGGCCACTGATGGAAACAAGATACTGGGCTAGATGGACCTTCAGTCTGTCCCAGTATTGCAATGCTTATGCTCTTATGAGAGGGACAAGGACTAGCAATGAGGTGAGGAAATGGAGAGAGAAAAGGAGATGGGGAAGGCTGAAGAAGGAGACGATTGAGGATCTGCGATGGGGGAAGAGAAGGGAGAGGAAGAAAGATTCTGCAGTTGCAGAAGGAGTAGTAGTAGGAGTAGCCTATTAGATTGTAAGCTCTTTGAGCAGGGACTGTCTCTCTTTGTTAAATTGTACAGCGCTGCGTAACCCTAGTAGCGCTCTAGCAATGTTAAGTAGTAGTAGTAGCCTAATGGTTAGCGCAGCAGCCTGAGAACTAGTTCAATTCCCACTGCAGCGCTTTGTGACTCTAAGCAAGTCATTGCCCCAGGTACCAAATAAGTACCTGTATATAATATGTAAACTGCTTTGATTGTAAAAACAGAAAGGCAGTATATCAAATCCAACCCCCTTATGATCAGAAGTGGTAAATTCTGGAGTGAGGATTCTGGGACCTGGACAGAATGGAAAGGAAGGGAGACTTCAGAATCTGGTGGATAAAGTCATCGGTCAAGGCAGGAGGAACCAAATTGTGATGGTGGGGGTAGGGGTGCAGGTATCCTAGTTCTTGCTTGGCTCCTGCTCCCCCTTTTTATTTCTATCCTTTCTTTTTTTATTATTTTATTTTTATATAATTTACAATAATTTTTCAAGCATAACATCTTGAAAGATAGTGATATGAACATATAGTTAACCAGTAACATAGATTATAACAATAGAAATTATCACAGAAATCACTCAAGTCCTCAACACTTAGGAATTAGAGGAGACATAAGGAAATAGAAAGGAAAATTGCTATACGCGAAGGATTATGGTGATAAAATATTATGGTGTTCCAGTTGTTGTCTTAGAGGCGATTAGTTTGGAAAGCTCAGATGGATCAGTAAAGGAATATTTAACATTAACAAACCTTATAACACATTTACAGGGGTACCTCAAAAAGAAAGTACCCCCAGATTGAATTACCTCCGGCTTCATCATGAGAAATTGTTTCCTTTTCTTTTGCGTCTCTCTTGAGAAATCGGGAAACAAGGATACACACAGACCTAGAAATGGCTTCTCCCTATGTTTGAAAAACATCTGGAAGAGCCATTGTTTATCAGGAATTAGAGCCACAGTGGCGACCAAAGTCGCTGGTGTGGCCTGTAATGTATCCGATGTCTCAAGAAAGTCTGTAATGTCCAAAGTTTGTTGTGCACTTTGTTCCATCAATTTTGGAGGAAGATAGAAAGTTCTTGAAAAGGGTGGCAAATTTGATTCTGGTATACATACATTTTCCATGAGGTATCTCTTTAACATGTCCCCTGGTTTTATCATTGAATTATAAGGAAAATTAACAAAACGCAAATTTTGATTCCTAGTATAATTTTCTAAACTTTCAGATTTAATCCTTAAATTGGATACTTCTTTCAAAAGTGAAAATTGTATATTTTCCAGTTTCTTTACAGTTTGTTCCATACTGTTCCCTTCTGGTCTCACAAAACCTGAAAATTCTTGGAGTCACCATTGATCGAAACCTCACTCTCGACACCCACGAGAAAAGCATGACCAAAAAGATGTTCTTCACCATGTAGAAACTTAAAAGAGTAAAACCTTTCTTCCCGAGATACATCTTCCGTACCCTGGTACAGTCAATCGTAATAAGTCATCTGAATTACTGCAATGCACTGTACGCCAGGTGCAAAGAACAGACAATCAAAAAACTCCAAACTGCCCAGAATACAGCCACCAGACTCTTATTTGGAAAACCTAAATATGAAAGTGCAAAATCACTAAGAGAGAAACTTCACTGGCTTCCACTGAAGGAACGCATTGCGTTCAAGATCTGCACAATTGTACACAAAATCATTCATGCAGATGCCCCAATCTACATGCTAAACCTCGTGGACCTACCGCCCAGAAACGCCACAAGATCATCTCGCAAATTTCTTAACCTGCACTACCCTGCAAAGGACTGAAGTACAAACTGATGCATGCCACTACCTTTTCGTACATGAGCACGCAGTTATGGAATGCATTACCCACAGACTTGAAAGCAATCAACGAAACAACTACATAGTAGTAACATAGTAACATAGTAGATGACGGCAGAAAAAGACCTGTACGGTCCATCTAGTCTGCCCAACAAGACAACTCATATGTGCTACTTTTTGTGTATACCCTACTTTGATTTGTACCTGTGCTCTTCAGGGCACAGACCGTATAAGTCTGCCCAGCACTATCCCCGCCTCCCAACCACCAGCCCCGCCTCCCAACCATCGGCTCTGGCACAGACCGTATAAGTTGCCCAGCACTATCCCCGCCTCCCAACCACCGGCTCTGGCACAGACCATATAAGTCTGCCCAGCACTATCCCCACCTCCCAACCACCAGTCCCGCCTCCCGATCTCGACTAAGCTCCTGAGAATCCATTCCTTCTGCAATTCCTTTATGCATATCCCACGCATGTTTGAATTCCGTTACCATTTTCATTTCCACCACCTCCCGCGGGAGGGCATTCCAAACATCCACTACTCTCTCCGTGAAAAAATACTTCCTGACATTTTTCTTGAGTCTGCCCCTCTTCAATCTCATTTCATGTCCTCTCGTTCTACCGCCTTCGCATCTCCGGAAAAGGTTCATTTGCGGATTAATACCTTTCAAATATTTGAACGTCTGTATCATATCACCTGTTTCTCCTTTCCTCCAGAGTATACATGTTTAGTTCAGCAAGTCTCTCCTCATACGTCTTGTAACGCAAATCCCATACCATTCTTGTAGCTTTTCTTTGCACCGCTTCAATTCTTTTTACATCCTTAGCAAGATACAGCCTCCAAAACTGAACACAACACTCCAGGTGGGGCCTCACCAACAACTTATACAGGGGCAACAACACCCCCTTTCTTCTGCTGGTCACACCTCTCTCTATACAGCCTAACAACCTTCTAGCTACGGCCACCGCCTTGTCACACTGTTTTGTCACCTTCAAATCCTCAGATACTATCACCCCAAGATCCCTCTCCCCATCTGTATCTATCAGACTCTCCCCGCCTAACACATACGTCTCCCGTGGATTTATATTCCCTAAGTGCATCACTTTGCATTTCTTCGCATTGAATTTTAATTGCCAAACCTTAGACCATTCTTCTAGCTTCCTCAGATCCTTTTTCATGATTTCCACTCCCTCCCGGGTGTCCACTCTGTTACAGATCTTAGTATCATCAACTATCTTTTGAAAATTGCTGAAAACATTCCTCTTCAACAAGGCCTACAATGAGCACCCACAACCTCATTAACTCGCCTCACCAACCCTCTCAACTATGAAAGCTTACCTTATACAGCTATCCAATTCACTCCCTCCCTTCTTCCCTCTTCCCTTCTTGATCGCTACACACTACTAACTGTATCTGATATCCTGATATGACAATGTCAACAAATCTATGTAAGCCACATTGAGCCTGCAAATAGGTGGGGGAATGTGGGATACAAATGCAATAAATAAATAAATAAATACATTTTTCAACCTCTATTTTTTGCTTCTCAATCTTTTGCTCCATCTCATTAATTTGCTGAGAGTGTTTAGTTGTAGTAACAAGAAACATTTGTCCCAATTGGCACATAAGATCCCACAATGAGTCCAGCGTTACCTCCTTAGGTTTGGTAATGAGTTCAGCCTTTCTCCCTCCAATCGCCTGTAGTTCTCCCGCTACCTCCGCAGGATGGCGAGTCTCTCCTAGAGGGATTACCCTCCTCTCTCCCGCTGAAACTGATTGAACCTGGGTCCCCAGCGTCGGCGCTAACTCACAACTTCGGGGAGGCGCCAACATTCCAAACAGCGGGGAACTCGCCGCCATTGGTTGCGAGGGTTGGACTCTGACCTCGGGACTCAGTGTTGTCTCGAGTTCGAGGGACGCCGAAAGCTCCTCAGTCACGCCAGCGCCTGATCTTGAACCAGTCCCGGAAACCTCACCAACCCTCTGTTGCACCATGAACCGGTCCATCGGTCCAGGTATCTGAGAAGGCGTCTGGGGCACTCGGGCAGGCGCCCTTCCTCGTCATTTATGCATTGAAATGGAACGATGCAGCAGCAAGCCACATTAGCGTGCAGCCATCTTGGAATCCACATTTAGATCTTATTTCTATCCTTTCCACCCAATCTGGCATACACACGTGATTCAGATCCATTCTCTCTCATGCACAGAAATACTGCTCTTCTTTCACACATAGACATACTGCCCAGCTGATCCCGTCATTCCCCAGCTCCTACTCACTTCAGTGATCCTCCCTTTGCCCCTCTTCAGATGATCCCCTTAATGATAACTCTCTCTCAGCCTCTCCTTCCCCCACCAGAATAATTCCCTTGTTATTTCTGTTTTCATGATTCCCCCCCCCCCCCCCCTTCTCTTCCTGTCCATACCTCTTTCACTGCTCCTGGTCTGGTCCAGCAGGAGAGCAGTGACAGTGCCTCAAACTACATCCTCCTGTGCATCTTGGAGCTTTACTCCTGCTTTGAAATGCACAGCAGTACAGTGTTAAACATGTTGGATACTCAGAGTCCTAACAATCAGAAAAGGTGAAATCAGCATCAGATATTTTACTGATGCATATAATTACCTTGAGACTGATTTTTCAAAATGTATGTTCAGGTAAATTTTCCAAATAGCTGGAGAAATCTTCCAGCTTAAAAATTCCCCTCCCCCACAGATCATTTTAAAATATGCTGGTTGATATTCAGGTGGCGGCAGTCGGTTCTTTTTTTACGTGCTGATAGCTATGGGCAGAATTAGACCTGAATATTCTGTACTGGACTATGTCCAGGCAGCAACATTGAATATCCAGGTATGACCGGCCAAGAGTTTGCCACCAGAGCTTATGTAGGTCCTGGCCAGTACTCAGCCGAGACCTGCGTAAGGGAATTCTTCACCCCCCCCCCAACAAGGTCCAATCCCCTTTCCTTCCACCCCTAAGATGAGAAGAACCCTCTCATATAGCCTGACCACCACAAGCGGACCCCCTCCTAAACTTTTCACCCTGGGAAAGAACCCATCCAGCCCCCCTTTCCAAGTCCTACCAGCCCCCCCCCCCCTCCCGAGTCTACCTTAGAAGGCATGATAGTCTAGTAGTGATCAGGCAGGAGCAAAGCCCTCTCGCTCCTGCCGCTAGTGGCTCTGGATTAAAAATGCTAGCCTCAGATGTCCATGACAGCACATGCAGGTCCCAGGAGCAGTTTTAGTGGATACTGCAGTGCATTTCAGGCAGGCGGACCCAGGCCCATACCCCTTCTACCCGTTACATGTGTGGAGAAAACAGCAAGCCCTCCAAAACCCACCACAAACCCACTGTACCCACATCTAGGTGCCCTCCTTCACCCGTAAGGGCTATGGTAGTGGTGTACAGTTGTGGGTAGTGGGTTTTGGGGGGGGGGGGCTCAGCACACAAGGTAAGGGAGCTATGTTCCTGGGAGCATTTTATAAGTCCATTGCAGTGCCCCCTAGGGTGCCAGGTTGGTGTCCTGGCATGTCAGGGGGACCAGTGCAGTAGAAATGCTGGCTCCTCCCACGTTCAAATGGCTAGCATTTGGACATTTTTGGCATGGACATCTTTGGTTTCAAAAAATCGCCGATAGTCTAGGGACATCCAAATCTAGGGATGTCAAAATTTAAAGACGTCCTTGGATTTGGACGTCTCTGACGGTACTTTTAAACGAAAGTTCCTTGTCATCTATATCAGACCAGTCCAGTCTAATGGGTTGTGTCCATCTACCAGCGGAAGGAGACAGAGAAAATAGTTCCAAGTAAACTGCCCCTTAAGGGTATCTTGCAGCCTGGAATGTTCAGTATTTTCTCTGTCTCCTAGCGGATGGTGGACGGATCGTGCAGCTGCTCTGGAGTGCTGGCTGGTAGCTCCTGTCCCAGATTCTTCTGGTGACAGTGGAGCCAGGGGTGTGCTGGTAGCCATGTTGGGGCTAGTTTTAGATGATACTCAGTGGTCCTGAGTTCCTCATCTGCCAGCTAGGGTGATATCCAGTGACCCTGGTTCCCTCCTCTCCCCTCCCTCCCTCCCTCCCCTGGCTGTCTTTCTAGCAGGGTGATGGTTGATTGTGGCATGGAGTAACTTGTCTCCCCTGTGGGGTTCTTCTCTTCCGTGGTGGTAGGTATATCTGAATTTCTGCCTCTGAGGTAAGCCTTTATTTATTTCTGTCACTAGTGAAGAAGGTTGTTTAAAAAAAAAAAAGAATCTTTGTTTTTCCCTCCTTTTCTGCCTCTGAAGTAAACCTTTATTAATTCCTGTCACTAGTGAAGAAGGTTGTTTAAAAAAAGAAGAAACTTTGTTTTTCCTTCTTTCTCTTGCCTGTTACCGGAGTTATTTTTCACCTTTGGCAATGTTTTCTAGGGGGCTGCTTGCAAAGTTTCTTTGAATTTCGCTGGCCGGCGTCTGATTCTGATCTTGGACTCTTCCGAGCTGGTACTAGTTGCTTTGATTTTTTTTTTTTTTGTGGGGCACAGCTTGTGTCTGGATCACGAAACTCAGTTGTTTTTCTCTTCTTCACGGTCCTAGATGGCGGCTGGTTCAGAGGGCGGCCACGTTGCTGGAACTTGTACCTTTGCAGTTCTGAGGTCTTAGTCTGCCATTTTCAAAGTAGAGGAAGTCTCTCGCTGGTTCTGTTTGGCTGCAGGCTCGGTCTTTTTAGTCCAGGGCTATTTTTTTCATTCCTGTCAGCCTTACGCAGCTGTTGGTCAGTTCTTTTTCAGACCGTCCGGTCTCTGCTGCTTCTGGCATCTTGCTTGAGACGCCCCTGCTATTTGATTCTTGTTTTTGGCAGCAATTTTTCCTCCTTTCCTTAGGGAGGTTCTGGTTCTCTTGTCCCCATGGATCCCTCCTGTCTGCTCTGATTTGTCTGCAGGGTACTTTCCTTCTGGCAGGGGTCCGAGTTGCCATTGGTGTGCAACTGCTAGCTCAAATCCCTCTTCTGAGTACCCTCGGGAGAGCCATTCTTGCCAATCTTTTGCTTGGACTCAGTTCAGTGTCTCTTTTTGGGAATGTTCCTTTTTAGGACTAGTTTGCCACAGCTCTTCCTTGCTTCCCTTGCTTTCGGGCGGGAGTTTTAGCCTGGTACAGGCAGATTTTGCCTTTTCTAGTTTCAGGTGCCTCTCTCCTGGCACATTTGGCACCCCTTCCTTTTCTTGTAAGGTGCGCAGTTCTTTCCTGCTGAGCAGATCTATTGCTGTGCATCTGGATTATTGCCTCTTAGCTCTGCGCTTTTCTCTACTTTTCTGTAGGGAAGTGGCTCTGTTCTAGGTGTGGAGTTTGACTCTCCTTTAGCTGGTTTTTCCTCAGTTTGGCATTTTTCTTCCTGTGGTCTGAGGATTCCAGATCTGTGATGCTTATCTCCCTCTTGACGGGAGTTCTTTCTCTACGTTGAGTGCTGCTCCATATCGATTGCCTAGGAGGGTGGTCATTGTGGCTCAAAGACCACTTGGGGACCCGAGAGTGTCTCTTGGGGCGCGGGGCTTTCTCTTCTTGTAGTTTTAGTCCCTCTGGGCCAGGGGAGTGCAGCGCCAGGTCTGCATTTCCACAAGTTGTGCTCCTTTCCTGTTGGCCTCCTGGCAGCACCTTGTTCTCTGGCTGTTCCCCAGGGCTCCATCTATTGTAAAGTGGATCCTCTTTTCTCAGCGGTTGCAGCTCTCCACAACCTGAAGAACACCTTCCAGTACTGCTCCCTTCTTTCCTCAGAACAATGAAGCTTTTTATTGCCTAGAAAGGGGTTTCCCTCCTTCCCTCAGTTGTGGTACCAAAACACAAAACAAAGCACAGTTATCGTTCACCTTTCTCAAGCCGGTTAGTTTCCCAGTCCCGGCTTCCACAGCTGCTGCCTCTCCCTCCCTCCTGGGGGAGAGTAGCAGCACATAATAAAAAAAAAGAAAACAAATACCCTGTTCAGTGTAGCGGGTTTTTCCAAAACCCAGTTCACTTTTAGTCAAGCTTTACAAAACACAGCTCAGTCCAGCTAGGCTTTCAAAACACAGTTCAGTTCTAGCCAAGCTTCAAAAACATAGCTCAGTCCAGCTAGGCTTTCAAAAAAACACAGTTCAGTTTTAGGCCAAGCTTTCAAAACACAGCTCAGTTTAGCCAGGCTTTCAAAACACAGTTCAGTTCTAGCCAAGCTTGCAAAACACAGCTCAGTTTAGCCAGGCTTTCAAAACACAGTTCATTCCTAGCCAAGCTTCAAAATACAGTTCAGTTCTAGCCAAGCTTTCCAAAACACAGCTCAATTTAGCCAGGCTTTCAAAACACAGTTCATTCCTAGCCAAGCTTCAAAATACAGTTCAGTTCTAGCCAAGCTTTCCAAAACACAGCTCAATTTAGCCAGGCTTTCAAAACACAGTTCAGTTCTAGCCAAGCTTGCAAAACACAGCTCAGTTTAGCCAGGCTTTCAAAACACAGTTCAGGTCTAGCCAAGCTTTCAAAACACAGTCTCTGCGCGGGCTCAAAGCCTAGGGTCCCACCCTCTTGGTCAGTCATACTCCTACCTGACCTCCTCCCGCATGACCCGGCTTGGCCCCGCTACTTCCTTGGCTTTCGCTGAGCCAGAGCTGAAAAGTCCATCGGCTCTTCCAGGGTGTTCTCCGGTTCAGTCAACTCCATAGGGCAAGGCTCACTCTCTGCCTCTCTCTCCTCAGGAGCCCAATCCATATTCTCCTCACCCCGCCCTTCTCCCAGCTGCTCACCCTTTCTTTCATTAATGCTCTTTGGTGGCTCTTCTTTCTCCACCCACCTGTTCCACCACCTCTTCCACCAGGTTGGAGAATCAGCCTTATTCCTTCCCCTGCGGCCCTCCTCTGGAGACTCCTGGGAATGCACATAGTTTCTCTTATCCCCGGTCTCCCTTGGGGCATGCTGGGAGTTGTAGTTCTTTATTTCTAGTTTTTTCCTGGGGAATGCCTGCCTATAACGGGGGTATTCTGGCCTATCCCAGGGTTCCTTTGGGGCCTGTCCTACATACTCTTTACACTATGCATTTTGCTTGTTGGGCACAGCTCCATTGCCGCATGTTGGACACAGCTTCATCGCCGTATGTTGAGCACAGCTCCATCGCTGCATGTTGAGCGCAGCTTCATTATTCCATGCAGTTCCACCGTTCCATGTTAGGCATGGCTCCATTGCTGCATGTTGGGCACAGTTCCACAGTTCCAGGTTGGCTTTAGCTCCATCGCTGTATGTTGAGGACAGCTCTGTCATGGCATGTTGAGTGAAGTTCCTTCGCTGCTTATTCTGCAACCTTTCATCTCTGCATGTTGAACGCAGCTCCATTGTCACATGTTGAGTGTAGTTCTTTCTCTGCAGTCTCAGTGTGGGGTGCAATCCAGTGTCTGCATGTAGAACACGGCTCTGTGTCTGCTTGTGTAACACAGCTCCTTGTCTGTGTGTGGCATGCAGCTCTCTCTCTTTGCGTATGGAATGCAGCTCCCTGTCTGCGTGCAGAGCGCAGCTCCACCACCTGTTGAGTGTAGCTCCATCTCTGTATGTTTAGCACAACTCTTCTCTGCAAATTGGGTGAAGTTCCAGGGTGGTATGTGGAGTACAGCTCTGTGACTGCAGGTGCTACACAGCTTCATGTCGGCATGTGGAGTGCTGCTCCTTGCTGGCGTCTGGAGCGCAGTTCCTTGCCAGTGTCTGGAGCACAGCTCCTTACAGGTGTCAGGAGCGCAGCTTCTTGCTTGCGTGTGGAAAGCAGCTCCTTGTCTGCGTTTTATACACAGTTCCATCGCTACTGCAGCTTCAGTTTTGCAGGTACCTATAACATCCAGATCTTTCAGTGGGGCACTGCTCATCCTCTGTCTGTTACTCTCGGCTTCTTCTCTGCTTGTTCAGTGCATTTCTATCTTTGCCAGAAGTGTGCAACTCTTTCTCTGCCCCTGGTGCGTAACTCAGTTTGTGTGCTTTGAGTGCAAATCCGTTTGTACTCATTGAGCACGGATCCTACTCTGCCTGATTAGCACAGCTTCATTTCTGTCCCTTGAGCACAGTTCAGTCTCTGACTGTGGAGCGTATTTTCAGCTTTGCCTGTTGGGCACTGTTTCACCTTGTTGGTCAACCCCAGCTCTTTTCTGCGGGTTGGATACAGTAACTTCTCGGCAGCTGTGGCATAATGCAGTTTAGATTGCTAGACAAGGCTGTCTTGTCTCCTGTTAGCTACCTTTTCTGTGGCACCTTTCTTGCCGTAGCCTCTTGGTGGCTGACGAGAAGCTTCTCCATTACATAAGTATTGCCATACTGGGAAAGACCAAAGGTCCATCAAGCCCAGCATCCTGTTTCCAACAGTGGCCAATCCAGGTCTCAAATACCTGGCAATATCCCCAAAAAGTACAAAACATTTTATACTGCTTATCCCAGAAATAGTGGATTTGCCCCAAGTCCATTTAATAATGGTCTATGGACTTTTCCTTTAGGAAGCCGTCCAAACCTTTTTAAAACTCTGCTAACCTAACTGCATTTACCACATTCTCTGGCAACGAATTTGAGAGTTTAATTACACGTTGAGTGAAGAAAAATGTTCTCCGATTCGTTTTAAATTTACTACATTGTAGCTTCATTGCATGCCCCCTAGTCCTAGTATTTTTGGAAAGCGAAAACAGACGCATCACATTTACCCGTTCAACTCCACTCATTATTTTATAGTTTGAATTTGTCTCTGATCCTTTTGTGGCTACTTGGCACCTTGGGGGTCTTTTCCTCACAGTGTGGCTCTCGACTCTCTTTCTTTTTGTCTCCTTTTGTTCTCTTGGCTCTGTTCTTTCATTCCTAAATCCATAGCAAGCTGGTTGAGGAGTCCTGTCTTGCTACGGTTGTACCCTGGTATGCTGCTGTCCTTTTCTTCATGGTTCTCCTGGAGAGACTAGTGCTCCAGTTAGTTGGTTCTCTCAACTCTGGAGTCTCTTCTTGTTCTGCGGAGTTTGATTCTCTCACTAGGCGCGGGTCTGGGTGGTTCCTGGACCTTGCTTCCTTTCTTCTATGAAGTGTGGCGCACTGTTTGGGGTTGTATACTCCTAGTACTTGTTAGGGTCACTTCATCCAACCATCTTGGACTCAAGTCAGACTGGCAGGTTTGGGAGTTAGTCTTTGTCCTTACAGGGTTCGGAGAAGTGGATCCTGGTCTAGGAGAGACAGTTCTTCTCCTTATTGCTCGGATATGACTGTTGCCTTCCTTCCAAGGGGGGGAGGGTCCTTTGGCATGAGTGTCTTTTGCTGCTTCTTTTGCTACTCTCGGGACAGGGCTATCCTGCTTATAATCGAAATAGAAAAACGCCTATATTGTGACCCAAATCGGGAGATAGACGTTTATCTCACAAAAGCGAATAAAGCTGTATAATCGAAAGCCGAATTTGGACGTTTTCAACTGCACTCCGTCGTGGATGCGGACAAAGTTGATGGGGGCATGTCGAAGGCGTGGTGAAGGCGGAACTGGGGCGTGGTTATCGGCCGATCAGAGATGGGCGCCTTTCGCCGATAATGGAAAAAAAATATGCGTTTTTAGCGAGAATTTAGGGCACTTTTCCTGGACCCTGTTTTTCCATGAATAAGGCCCCAAAAAGTGCCCTAAATGACCAGATGACCACTGGAGGGAATCGGGGATGATCTCCCCTGACTCCCCCAGTGGTCACAAACCCCCTCCCACCACAAAATATGCCGTTTCACAACTGTTTATTTTCACCCTCAAATGTCATACCCACCTCCCTGGCAGCAGTATGCAGGTCACTGGAGCAGTTATTAGGGGGTGCAGTGGACTTCAGGCAGGTGGACCCAGGCCCATCCCTCCCCTACCTGTTACAATTGTGCTGCTTAATGCTTATTAGTCGTCCAGCCCCCCAAACCCACTGTACCCACATGTAGGTGCCCCCCTTCACCCCTTAGGGCTAAAGTAATGGTGTAGACTTGTGGGCAGTGGGTTTTGAGGGGGATTTGGGGGGCTCAACACACAAGGGAAGGGTGCTATGCACCTGGGAGCTCTTTTACCTTTTTTTTTGTTTTTGTAAAAGTTCCCCCTAGGGTGCCCGGTTGGTGTCCTGGCATGTGAGGGGGGACAGTGCACTACGAATCCTGGCCCCTCCCACGAACAAATGCCTTGGATTTATTCGTTTTTGAGCTGGGCGCTTTCATTTTCCATTATCGCTGAAAACAAAAACGCCCAGCTCACAAATTGTCGAATAAAACATGGACGTCTATTTTTTTCGAAAATACGGTTCGGTCCGCCCCTTCACGGACCCGTTCTCGGAGATAAACGCCCATGGAGATAGACGTTTTCATTCGATTATGCCCATCCACGTAATTTTTCTTTTGCTCAGAACATTTGTTTTACGTTCCTTTTCTAGTGTTTAACTCTGTTGCGTTTTGGTAGCCTGGTGGTTCGGATATTTGAATTCTTTTCTGCTGATCAGTTTTTTGCTGTGTGTATAGCTTTCTTGATTTTTCAACCTTCTGCATTCATCTTTTCAAACCCCTCCCCCCCCCCCCCCCCCCCCCCCATCTTTGAGAAACTGTTTTGCTACATCCCACTAGTCTGGACTGGTCTGGTATAGATGACAAGGAAGGAAAAATTATGTTCTTACCTAATAATTTTCTTTCCTTTAATCATACTAGACCAGTCCAGATGCCCTCCCTGGCTAAAGTCTGTCAGAGTGTTGTTTCCTTTAGGTATCTCTGGCTGTTCCACAACTCTTCAATACGGTGGGATGTCCTACTTCATCTTCTCTATTCAATCTCCTGCCACTTGTTGTTGTGCCAGCTCTGTATGACTCCTGCTACTTGGGATCACGGAGTTCTTTCCCTGGATTCAGGGGTAGATCTCTATGTGCTTGGGCAAGATCAGTATGGACCATTCCTTCCGCTTACTTTACTGTGAGGGGAGGTTGCAGTTGCCTTTGGCCAAGCAGGAACAGTGAGCTCATTTTCAAAAGAGAAAAACGTCCAAAAAGTGACATAAATCTGCATTTGGACATTTTTTTCACAAAAACGTCCAAATTGGTATTTTCAACCAATTTTTAGACGTTTTTCTATGAAGTCCATCAGAAGTGCATTCAAATAACAAGGGGACGTGTCAGGGGCATGTTAAAGGCAGAATCTGGGCATTCCTAACACTTGGATGTTTTTAAGCCATAATGGATCAAAACAAAACCATCCAGGACTAAAACTAAGACGTTTTGAGCTAGAACTGTTTTTATAACAAATAAGGTACAAAAGGGTGCTGTAAATGACCAGATGACCACTGGAGGGAATCAGGGGTAACCCCCCAATACCCCTCTCAGTAGTCACTGACTCCCTTCCACCACCCACAAATGTGAATACAAATATGATTTAGCAACATCTATGACAGCCTCAGATGTTAGAGCCAGGTCTATTAGAGAAGTATCCAGATCCCTGAAGTATTGAAGTGGTCATTGCAGTGTAGTGCACCATGATATGGGGGATTCTGGTCTCTATCTCCCTCTACCTGTCACATTTGTGGTGGAAACTGTGAGCCCTCCAAAACGCACCAGAAACCCACTGTACCCACATATAGGTGCCCCCTTCACTCATAAGGGCTATTGTGTACAGCTGTGGGCAGTGGGTTTTGGATGGATTTGGGGGGGGGGGGGGGCTCAGCAGACAAGATAAGGGAGCAACGGTGAGATGTGTACCTGGGAGCATGTTTTTGAAGTCCCTAGGGTGCCCCATTTATCTCCAGGGATGTCTGGGAGACCAGTCTACTAAAAATGCTGGCCCCTCCTACATCCCAATGGCTTGATTTTCTACATTTTACACTTAGATATATATATATTTTTTTTTTTTTTTAATGGACCAAAAAACAAAACTTCCAAAGCACAAAACTTTGTTAGAAACAGTATTTTCGAAAACAAAAGATAGATGTTTTTCTTTTTGGAAAATAAACTTCTTTCTTATTCAGATTTTGGACGTTTTTTGCAAGACGTCTAAAGTTGGACTTAGATGTCCTATCGAAAATGCCCCTCCACATCTTTTTTGAGATGTGATGACCAGAATTGCACACAATATTCAAGGTACAGTCACACCATGGAGTGATACAAAGGCATTATAATGTCTTCATTTTTGTTTTCCATTCCTTTCCTAATAATACCTAACATTTTATTTGATTTCTTAACCGCCGCTACACACTGAGCAAAAGGTTTCAACGTATTATCAAAGATGACGCCTAGATCCCTTTCCTGGTCAGTGACTCCTAATGTGGAACCTTGCATTACGTAGCTATTGTTCAGGTTCCTCTTTCCCATATGCATCACTTTGCACTCGCTCCATTAAATGTCATCTGCCATTTGGATGCCTAGTTTCCCAGTCTCGTAAGGTCTTCTTGCAATTTTTCACAATTCTCTTGCGATTTAACGACTTTGAATAACTTTGTGTCATCAGCAAATTTAATTACCTCACTAGTTACTCCCATCTCTAGATCAGTTATAAATATGTTAAAAAGCAGAGGTTCCAGCATAGACCCTTGGGGAACCCCACTATCTACCCTTTTCCATTGAGAATACTGACCATTTAACCCTATTCTCTGTTTTCTGTCTTTTAACCAGTTTCTAATCCATAATAGAACACTACCTCCCATCCCATGACTCTTCAAATTCATCTGGAGACTTTGTCAGATGCCTTTTGAAAATCCAGATACACAATATCAACTATCTCACCTTTATCCACATGTTTGTTCACCCCTTCAAAGAAATGTAATAGATTGGTGAGGCAAGATTTCCCTTCACTAAATCCATGTTGGCTTTGTCTCTTTAATCCATGCTTTTGAATATGCTCTGTAATTTTGTTCTTTATAATAGTCTTTACCATTTTGCCCAGCACGGATGTCAGGCTCATTGGTCTATAATTTCCCGGATCACCTCTGGAACCTTTTAAAAAAATTGGCGTTACATTGGCCACCCTCCAATCTTCCAGTACCATGCTTAATTTTAAAGATAAATTACATATTACTAACAATAGTTCCGCAAGTTCATTTTTCAATTCTGTAAGAACTCTGGGATGAATACCAGCCAGTTCAGGTGATTTGCTATGCTTCAATTTGTCAAATTGCGCCATTATATCCTCCAAGTTTATAGAGACTTCATTCAGTTTCTCTGACTCATCAGCTTTGAATACCATTTCTGGCACCAGTATTTCTCCAAAATCTTCCTCGGTGAATAGCGAAGTAAAGAATTCATTTAATCTCTCCTCTATGGCCTTGTCTTCCCTGAGTGCCCCTTTTACCCATCAGTCATCTTGCAGTCCAACTGATTCTTTTGCTGGCTTCTTGCTTTTAATACACATTAAAAAAATTTCTTTGTGTTTTTGCCTCAAACACAATCTTTTTTTTTCAAAGTCCCACTTTGCCTTCCTTATCAGCACTTTGCATTTGACTTGCCATTCCTTATGCTGTTTCTTATTATTTTCAGTCAGTTCCTTCTTCCATTTTCTGAAGGATTTTCTTTCAGCTCTAATAATATCTTCCTTCACCTCACTTTTTAACCATGCCGGCTGTCGTTTGGTCTTCCTTCCTCCTTTTTTAATACATGGAATATATTTGACCTGGGCTTCCAGGATAGTATTTTTGAACAGCATCCACGCCTGATGTAAATTTTTGACCTTTGCAGTTGCTCTTCTAAGTTTTTTTTTTCACCGTTCTTCTCATTTTTATCGTAGTCTCCTTTTTGAAAGTTAAATGCTAACGTATTGAATTTCCTGTGTGTACTTACTCCAAAGCTGATATCAAATCTGATTATATTCTGATCATATTCTTCTATCGATGTCCATAAAATAAATTTGAGCAGTCACTTGATTGATTCAGAGACATGCAGGGACATTCCTTTATTTCTGGAATCCTTTCAGGCTACCTCAGAGATTTATACTTGTTCCTCATAGACTCTAATTTGAACTTGATTGCTCTTTCATTCCAAGTAGTTAACCCACCGCTTTTGCATTTCCTGAGTTTCTTAGGATGAATAGGGTGGGAAACCATGGAAAAGACACTGCCTTTACTTTGTAGTTCTCCTCTCTTTCAACTGAAGAAACATCTGCTGCATTCTTTCCAAGCAGCAGACACACTAATTGGGGGGTCATTCAACAACTGGGCTATTGGTAGGAGCATATTCAATAAAGGAACATGAAGCATTTACTTTCCTTTTTTTTAGAATACTAGCATAACTGTGAAAATATATGCCTAGAAAGCTAGGAATGAGCACTTATTCCTGCCAGTGTGAGCTTAAAGATGTTTCAGTAGGCCTCTTAAAGGAGGAGTTTAGTTGATCCTTGAAGACTGGAGATTGCTTGGACTCCTTGCTGAACTCGCACTTTGCTGTATGCTTTTCTGCGATTGTATATTATTATGTTTTTGTTAAGCTGTTTAATGTATTTATTTTATACTCTGCCCTGGATAAGGGCGGATTAGAAATAATAAATTCAAATGTTGCAGGATTGGAGAAAGGCTGAAGAGGTCCCTCTTCAAAAGCTGGTGACATAGAAGAGGTGGGAAACTACAGAGCAGTGAGCCTTAACATAGTGGTGTGAAAGATAATAAAGATGCTGCTGTAGGAAAGGATAGTCAATTTTCTACAATCCAGTGAGTTACAAGAACTGAGGAAACATGGCTTAACCAAGGGCAAATTGTGTCAAACAAATCAGATTGATTTCTTTGACTGGGTAAAAAAAAGAACTGGATCGAGGGCATATGCTGGAAGTGGTCTACTTAAATTTCAGCAAAGTCTTTGATACTGTTTACAGGAGGCTCAAAAACTGTGCTGCTTGAAGATGGGCCCAAAGTGATAAACTGGATCAGAAATTGGTTGACTGATGAGTGGCAGAGAGTGGTGGTAAATGGAATTCACTCAAAAGAAAGAAAGGTGAGTAGCAAAGTGCCTCAGGGATCTGTCCTGGGACTAATTCTTTTTGAAAGCAATATTACAAAGTGTTAGAAGGAAAATATGCCTTTATGCAGATGACACGAAGATTGGCAACAGAGTGGGCACCTCAGAGGGCATGAAATACATAAAAAATGTTCTACAAAAATTGGAAGCTTGGGCTAATTCTTGGCAGTTAGGCTTTAATGTGAAGAAATGCAGAGTAATGCATTTGGGGTGCAGAAATCTACACTGTTCATTAGCTATTTGTTATCATTAAGATGCAGAAGAAGGAGTATGTGCAGGGAGGAAGGGAAGGGAACCAGATATTAGGCCAGAGGGTCTGAGAGTGCCAAGATCAGGTGATCAGTCCAATGAGGCAACAGATTCTGATTCTCACAAAGTAAGAACAGATCCCTAGTCCTCCTAGATAGGAAGTGGATGTGAGCCCTGGTCTTTCCAGGTTGAAAGTTGCTTCAAGAATTAAGGAGCAAAGAGAGCTCTATAGATACTCATCTATGTAGAATAGACAGATGCTTCATTTGCGAGCCCTGATATCTGTACCCATTGCATCTGGCAGCCCAGCTGAGATCTTTTAATTTGGGGTGAAATTCTACAGATGGTGGAGGAAAGGCAGAGAAAGAAATAGAATATATATGTTGAAATGTGTAGCTTAAACAGTTTCAATTCATATCTATATTTAGCATGATGCTGTCTGTTTAGGTGGCACCACTTAATATCCACATATAATTTGAAATGGATGTTTCAAGCTATATCTGCTATTTGTGCAAGCTACCCAGATGTATAACTTCCACATTTGTGGAGTAATTTTATAACAGGTCACTTAGGGGTAAGAAGGCCCCTATTTTTAACCTATGTTATAAAAGACACATGCAAGTATATTTTCAAAGCACTTAGATTTACAAAGTTGCATAATAACCTATGGAACTTTGTAAGTCTAAGTGCTTTGAAAATGAGCCCCATGGGCATCTATGTGTCTTCAGAAAATTCTAGGGGTAACCTGTAAGCAGGCTGATACTCCTTGTTTGATAGTAAGTCTCGACGCCGCTAAATCTTTCAATCAAGTCAAATGGCCCTATCTGTTCTGTGTTCTCCAATATGTGGGGATACAGGGTTTCAAATCTGCATCATATTGACCACCCTCCAATCTTCAGGTACTATGGACAATTTTAATTACAGGTTACATACTACTGTGAAGGTCCGCCTAGGCGGAGGAACACTGAGATCCCACAGAAAGAATACAAAGAGAAAAGGGAGTGGGATATAGACCAGGCTGACCAGGAACAAATGAGGAGACTTCAATTGATGGTAAATTATTTATTGGTGAAGACTCAACACAGCACTGTGTTTCGGCAGGAGGCTTTCCAGCTTATAATCAAAAGACAAAAATGCCTATATTGCGACCTAAATCGGGAGATAGACGTTTATCTCCCAAAAACGATTAAATCAATATAATGGAAACAAAAGTTTCAGTGCGTCCATGTCGCTCCTACGTTCACTTAAAAACGCCCAAATAAGGGGCGTGTCGGGGGCGTGTTAGGGGCGGTGATACGACGTGGTTGTGTACAACGTATAACGGATAGCGAAATGGCTCTGGTTGGGCGGGAACACGGGCGTAATATGTTGGACCTGAAATAAAAGCGACCAGAGCAAGGGGGAAATCGTCTTTAGACCCATTAGCGATTGTGTGTAGTTGGAGAGTGGCGAGATCGTTGGTGGAAGAGCTGAATTGGTGGTTGCAGAGAGAAAGCCGAGCGTGTTGAGTACCTGTTACGTTCGTCTGTGTGCCCTGCCTCTTTTGTGTCTTATCCTTTGACCTTTCCCTACTCCTACTCCTTTGCTCCATCGCCCCCTTCCCCTCCCCCTATCCCTCCCCATTCACTGTTCCCACGTGTATACTCTATTCCCTGACCTCCGTTTGTCTCTGTGTTCTTGTACTGTTTGGCGAGTGAGTGGCCAGAGTGCGTGGTGGCTGGAAGTGAGAGATCTGTGTGTGTTGGTGTTTGACTACTAGTACTAATACTTGCACTGGTGGTGGGGATATGGATGCAGTTAATGCACTTGTGGCATGCATGCTACAGGAAGAGGCCACCCACCGCTCTACAGTCCAGAAAAGGTGGCCAAGATCTTTGTGGCGTGCTGCATGTTGCACAATTTGGCCCAGCGCAGAGGACAGCCTCTCCCAGAGAAGCCACAGCCACCACCAGAAGGGCCCCAGATGAGCAGGAAGAGGAGCCCCCTCCACCCCCAGCCCACAGAGTAGAGCTCAATGCTTACCAGCTTGGCGTAAGAGCAAGACAAAGACTCATTGAAACAAGTTTTCGGTGAAAGTAAGTGCACATTTATTTATATTAATTGCATGTGTTCCTGTGTTCACCCCCACCCCCACCACCCCCCTCCCACCCCCACCACACCCCCTCCCACCAACCCTCACCCTACAGCATGTGCCATCACTTTCCCCTTCCCTTCCCCCGTCCCCTCCTACCCCTCCCACGGCCTTCCTTTGCAGCTGGTGCTGCACGGGAAAGTGTGTTCACACTCTTCTGAGGTGCTGCTCCCACTGTCCTCCTCCGTATCCCCACAGCAGCCTGCGGCTTCGGCTGCGCTGTGGAAATCCGGCCACCTTGTTGGCTGTAGGCTGGCCACAGGACCCAGAATGGGAGTTGGTTTGGTGGGTGCTGCAGGAGTGGGTGCGGAGGTGGACGATTGCAATGCCCACCTCTTAGCTGGTGGTTGGTGGTCAGTGGAGGAGGAAGTGGATGGCAGGCCCTACTCCAGCAGCACGGCTGGAGTAGGTGCTGTGACCTGAGGGCGCAGGCGTTCGATGCTCTGCTCCAGCCGTTTGAGTTGCTGGAGCACCTCCTGGTGGGTTAGGTGTTGTGCCTGGAGCACCTCCTGGTGGCCTTCGCGTTGCACCTGGAGGAGTTCCTGGTGGGCTTGCTGCTGTGCCTCCAGTGCTTGCCGCTGCAGGTCTAGTTTCTGCTGCCGGTACTCCTCCAAGCGCACGTTGAGGCGTAGCAACTCTGTGGCCAGCCGCAGGAGTTGCCTCCTTTGGCTGGATGGCCTCTGGTGAGGACCTGGCCCCCTATATGCATCCTCCTCCTCACCAAAGTCATCCGGTGCTGGAGGTGCGGCCTCTGCTGGTGGTGCTGGTGGAGGATGAGCCTCTACTGCAGGTTCTGCTGCTGCAGGTGTTGGAGGCAGAGGCTGGACTGGTGCAGGTGGTGGAGGCAGAGGCTGGACTGCTGGTGCATGTGGTGGAGGCAGAGGCTGGACTGCTGGTGCAGGTGGTGGAGGCAGAGGCTGGACTGCTGGTGCTGCAGGGGGTGGATATAGAGGCTGGACTGCTGCTACAGGCGGTGGAGGTTGAGGCAGTCCTGCTGGTTTAGGGCGTTGGCCTTGCAGGCCACTAGGGCCAGCCTCCTCTGAGTCATCACCTGTATAGCACAAGAGTGAGGAACTGTGTTGGTGCAAATAACCCACTTTTGTCTTTCAGCATTCATATATATTGGCATGGCCCCCAACCTCATGACCCAGCAAAAAGATGGTGAGGAGGAATGGAATTGACACCGGTGCGAAAGAGAGAGCCCTACAGGCAGCTGGGTAGAGGTGGTGGACGATCAGCCAAGAGAAGGACACCGCTCACAACTTAGTGGTCAAGCTGTTTGTTGTATAATTGTTAAATTGAAGAATATTTCAGCATGTGTTGTGTTACTACTGACTTGCTAGACTGCGTAGAACTGCTTTATAACCCCCATTACAGGCTCCTTCAGTTGAATGCATGTGGCCCACACTCACTAGCGCACAGAGGTGACAGAAGGAAATAGGCACAGTTTGGTGATGGGAAAATAGGAGGGAATAGGCACAGTTTGGTGATGGGAGTAGTAGGAAAGGAAGGCCCCCAAAGTTGTGCCACAGTAGTAACCTACACACACCCATAGGAGCCAACTGTAAAGTATTATTGGGGGTGCTAAGCCCAGTGCACAAAACTCCTCCCTGGACAGCTACATGATCTTTCCTCAATATTGGGGGTGCTCAAACACATACAGCGCCCACCGAGTCTGCTCCTATAACACACATGAACACTACCACTACTCAAATAGAGCTTACAGTTAAATTAAGATGCGCACACAGGACAAGTAAGAGGAAAGCCAATGACAACGGTAGGGATAGGGAGTAAGGGTACAGAGCAAGTGAGTAGGGGCCTGTTATTGTATATAGACAGCCAGAGACACTCCCCCCACCTCCCTCCTCCTGCCCCCCACTCCTCACCTCCCTCCCCCTGGCCCCAACTTCTATAACACAAGTGTACTGCAGCACAACAGATACCCCAACTTCATAATGAAAAACCTACCTGAGTCCTCAGGCTGGGCCGAGGTGTCAAGGGAGCCAATCCCGTGGATGCCCTCCTGGGGTAGGAGGGAGTGAACCATCAGCTCCATGGGGGTGAGGTTGGCTGTATCATGTCCTGCGGGATTTGCCCCCGCCTTCCTCCTGACATCCCTCCTCAGCTTCCGCCACTTTCTCTTACAGTCCTCCACGTCTCTCCCACAATGGTACACAGCATTCAGGCTGTCCCGTACTGCCTCCCATTCCCGCTGCTTCGTGGTTGCAGCCAGCCTCTGCCCTGTGGGAGCAAACAGATTTCGGTGCCGTTGTTGTATCTCCTGCACCAGGAGCTCCACGTCACCGTCGGAAAAATTACCCTTCCGGGTTGGGGGCTGACGCGGCAGCATTGTACCAATGGGGTTTCGAAAATACGGAGTGGGCGTTTATATAGTCGCCAGGAACGCCCATTGAGACGGGGGATAGGCGTGTCTGATATGGGCGGTTTTTTTCGATTATACACATAATTCCTAAGCGTGCCCAGCTCAGATAGCGATTTGGAGCACATGATTTCGATTATGGGTAGATAACTATGGGCGTCCCCACCTGCCTTCCCTTTCTTCATTGCCATTTAACCCGCCATTTCCTGCACTGGGACCTTGCCGGTTGTTCTTAAGAATCGTTTACAGGGTTTTACCCTCACTTATAATAAGGTTTGTGTTTGGCAATGTATGCTTGGGTACACCTGTGTATTTGGGGGGGGGGGGGATTATTGCTGGCCCTCAGCCACCACGCCTTCCGTTTCCACTCTTCCACATCCCGTGAGGCTCCCTTACTTTCTCCCATTCTCTCTGCCTGGTTGTAGCAGGCAGTCTGTGGGGGCGACGAAATTGCTACACTCGCCCCAAATCAAGCACCCCTCGGTAAGGGTCATTTCAATGAGGGAGATGTCCAGCTAATGTTCCAGAAGATAAAAGGCGCACTACACATTCTTGAAACAGACGTTCATGGTAAGCTCTCATTTGTCTGCCACCTCTTCTCTTTGTGCTCATAGTCAAGGAGTGTGCATTCACTGTATGTAGTCTGTAGTCTGGAGTCAACTCTTAGCTAGCTCTCTTTTCACCAGGTTCCTGTGCACTGTACTGTGGGGTTGGCAGGTCCTCAGTGCTGTGGGCCAGCTGTTGGAGCTACTGTATTGGTTCCCGGTAGGTTCCATCTTCCTTGTTTATGTGGTGAACCCCAGTCCCCATTTATGAAGTGGCCACCCATTCTCAAGGTCCATAGGAGGGGGAGGGGGAATGATATATGCAATGGATGTGTTTAGCACATTATGGAACACCTTCCTAAATTCCTCCATAGGTAGGGAACAAGAACATTTTTTATAATTGGTAGCCTGGAAAGTAGGCTCAAGGTGGCTACAGGTACTGCCACTGAGACCTTAAGACATGGTGGTGAGGGAGAGGGTTCTGTGTACAGGTCCCAACCCAAAGTACCTGCAGGTGGCTACAGCCTGGTGCTATGGGCTAGTGGTTAGAACACCAGCCTTATAATCACAAGGTTGCCGGTTCAATTCCCACTCTGCTGCTCCGTGTGATCTAAGGAAAGTCACTTCACTGTCAGTTGGCTCAGGGACAAACTTTGAGACAGCCCTGGAATACCTGAATGTAACACACCTTGATCTACTACTGGAGAAAGTGTGATCACAGCTGCAAATAATGAGCATCATTTTTATTTGTGCCCTTCTGTAACTCAAGTATTACATTGCAACTGTGATGAAGTAACCATCCATCTAATGGGTTTCCCATTGTTTCCCCTTTTCTCCTCAGCACTATATACCATAGCTGATGTATTGAATGTGAAAATATGAGCCAGCTGTTTGTAGGTCCTTCTTGCCCCCCCCCCCCCCCCACCAATGTGGCTTGTGGGTAAGGATGTCTGGTCATCAGACAGCAAACACTGTGCTACCTGGGGTTATGTGGAAGTATCTACTTGGCAGATCACACGTGCTACACAATTAATCTCTTATTGATGGCACTCTGTGTTGTGGGTCAGTATGGTGGAGGGGAGGGAGGGAGAGAGGCTGGCTGGCCATTTGTGTTCATGAACACTAATATCCATCCAGCCTCCCCGGCCCACCCCCCCTGCACATATGGCCATGCAGGTTGGAATGAACAGGTGGTCTTCTGTATGGCCAACATTCTCACACATACATCAACTTTCTCATTCACACTGCACATTTCATGCTATGCATATTGCTGCCTCCTTCCTCTTAACTCAACAGCACCATTTGCTTATATGTAATGCACAAGGGAGAGAAACACACAGACACCCTGATAGTTAAAGTGTAACAAAAACATTTATTTCCCCCCCACCCCCAGCCCTACAAAACAACCCCCAACAATGCCCTCCTCCCCCCCACAACTCCCCACAACCCCAACAATTCCCTCCCCCCTCCCCCTCCACACAGAACCCCAACAATTCCCTCCCCCCCACACACAGAACCCCAACAATTTCCTCCCCCCCACACACACAGAACCCCAACAATTCCCTCCCCCCACACACACAGAACCCCAACAATCCACCCCCCAATGTAAGTCAAGGGCGGGGACGCCCTCTGAGTAAAGCCCTCTGTAGCAGGGCAATGAGCAGCCCCAGCAGTACCCTTAGTGGGCCCTGGAGCTGCTCATTGCCCTGCCGTAGGGCTCGGACCTCCTGCAGCAGCTGGTGCTGGCCATCTACCAGCTGGTGCTGGCCATCTACCAGCTGCTGCAGGAGGCACATCATGGCACCTGCGCCTAGGGCTGCTGGAGGTGGCCCATGGGCTGGAGCTGGCCCAGGTGTTGGAGCAGGCCCAGGGGATGGAGCAGACCCAGGGGAAGGCGGTGGGGCAGGTGATGGAGCTGCCGCAGGGGATGGGGATGGCCGAGGGGAGGGAGAGGGCTTTGCTGGTGGTACAGGTGGGGAGGGGGCCTCCATATAGTCCTCATCTATTAAGAGGACCCCCTCGTCCGAGCCCGCCTCCTCCTCCTCCTCCTCCGCCTCCTGTGCTGCCGCCGCCGCCTCCTCCTCCTCCTCCAGGTGGGCCTCCTGGCCTGGATCCTGCTCCTGCTCCTCCTCCTCCTCCTCCTCCAGCTGGCTTTCCTGGCCTGGCTCCTCCTCCTCCTGCAGGTGGTGGCCCTCCTCGTCAGCGCACTCCGCTTGCTGGTGGTGGAGCCCTGTGTATGTAAAAGGAGTGTGATTGAGGTCAGCACATACAACATGGCTTGCATAGTGCAGTAGCTGGGTGGCCTGAGGCGGGGGATGGGCCACGGTGTGGTAAGGCGTGGCCTATGCCCATGGGGAATGAGATGCATCAGATGACATGACAAAGAACCCTGGAACCTCCTCTGACACACACCACACAGGACATGTTGCCATACCACATTCATTGTTGACCAGCATGTTTGCATTGTGAGATGCGACGAGGGGTTGATGGGCAGTTGTTGTTGGTTTTATTGGTGGGGGGGGGGGCAGTGGGAAGGGTGTTGAGCACAAAACTTTTATGTGAGTTAGGCCATGATATCCACTAAAAGTAGGGCCTCAGGCAGGTCTACCAGGACACACTATTCAGCCACCCCAGAAAGGGGAATAGTAAAGTGAGGCATGTCATCTCATTCATCTCGGGGGGATGGTCGTTGGAAGTTGCAGCCACACTCATGGGAGGACCGCTGCAACCTGCATCCTTGATCTGGGACAGATATTAATTACTAGTTGGCTATTAGCCACATGGGAATTGATATTGTACACCACATTCGCATTATTCAAGAAGTGTATTTACAGATCTGTACAGGTGTCCTGTTTTTGAATTCTTACGCCAAGCCCTGAGGTGCCGTCGCACCGCCCGGATGAGCTCGGGCCTCTCCCGCCTCACACGGCGGAACCGCCTCCTCAGGGACTCAAGGTCCCGGTGCACTCCGAAGCGTCTGTAAGATATAAGTTTGTAGAGCAGGGGTCAGGGGATGGTCCTTTTTGTCCTCTGCACACATTGATTTGTTATTCAAATAGCAGAGAGAGAGGGTCAACAGTGTTGGGGGGGGGGGGACCACCTCCATTGGTACTGAATCATAGGAGCCACCTTTTTACCATTTTGGGGGGTGCAACCCCCAGTGGAGATCACCCCTCCCTCCATACATACAAGGCATTTATTTTATATTGGGGGTGCTCAAGCACCCATAGCAGCCACCGAGTTGGTTCCTATGCAGATGATGCCAGAGAGGTGGCCATGAGGCCAGAAAGTACCGTTTGTATGCATTATAATTTATGCTTGTAAAACTACTTTATATGTGTTATCATTACCATGTTATAAAGTATGGTATACGTTTAATTAGTATCATGTTTCCACTATTCGGATGTGTTGTAAGCCACATAGAGGCTGCAAAGAGGGGTGGGAAAATGTGGGGTTCACAGGAAAGAAATAAATAAATAACGAAATACATTCTTGTAGGGATGTGGGAATGGTCGTCCTTTCAATAACATACATTTTATTAGTGATTGTGCATGTTCCTATATTACTCATTATCCTTGCATGCACACTCCAGTTACTGGTGGTAACATTGATGACGGAGCTGTTATATGTGTAGGTACAGGAGGGGGGGGCCCAAAACCTTACCTTTCAAGCCTGTCCCTAATGCGGGACCAGGCTCGCATGGCCTGGAGCCTGGGGGGCAGGTGGTGATGCTGCACGAAGTGCCTGTGTCGGTGCCTTAGGCACAGGCGCACCAGCAGCAGGCTCTCCTCCTGGCCAAAGTTCAACTCACGTCGCTGCGCCATTTTTCCACGTGTTGGAAAACAAGTGCCTTATATAGACGTCCTTGCGTGAGGGACGTCGTTTCATGCACAGCTCCATATATGGATGACCATCCCATATATGGCCCTATCAGCACGTGGACACCGTCGTAAGCATAGACGTCTTTGACGTGCACATGCCTGGTTGTTATGCGTGCGGAACGTGCCTTATATAGATGAGTATGAAGCACCCGACCCTTTTCACATATACACAATATGCATATAGCTGCATGTTCAGTAGGTGTACAGTGCATGCAGGTCCGGACATGCAGATGGGCACATATGAGGAATATATGGGTGGAGCAGCATGATTTTTCTGTAGTTGACGCGTATAAGCGATCCTCATATTTTCCTGTACCTGGATGGCCAGAACAACATGTACTGTACTTGCAGTACACCTATGTACATTCTTTTACACACTTTCTGATTTGGTCGTTTGCACCTGCAATAATCGAACGTGTTAGGGCGCCCAATTTAGTCAAGCTTATGCGCTCCTCATGTGATTGTTTTGCTACAGGGATAATCGATTATCGAAAAACGCCCATACTATTTTTCGATTATACATGTCTAATTTTGGACGGTTTCGTAAGAACGTCCTAATTCGTACTTGGACGATCTTTCGATTATGCCCCTCTTTGTGTAACATGTGTTGGATCATCAAAGGGTAAATAACGGTGGTACGAGCTAATGTAGAAATGTGGTCTTGAAAAAGACCTTTGTTTGGAATCTGGAAATCCGGCATAAAATGAGCTGTCTCTGTCCAGCGGAGCCTGTTGTTTTTACCTGATGTGCAGTCTTCAATCAAATATTGCTGCACTACAAAAAAAAAAGACATATTATATTCTGGCTCATTCCCACGTCTGTGTTTTACATTTACTGGTTTTTTTTGTGGGTTTGATTGGATTTTCAGCACAAGTGCAACAGAGGAGCCAGGCAAAGCTCTATGCCTGGGTCGGTCTTCAGTGTTCTGTACTTTCCTCAGAAGCATCAGCATGAATGTATAAGTTCAGTAAGTCCAGAAAAGGGAGCTGAAATGGTTGTTTTAGGGCAGGAGTGAAGTGATGGATCTGCCAGGGTCATCTGGACTCCTGTGTATTTAGAGAATTCAATTTTGCAGAGACCCTCTGTTATTTCACTGGAATCTATTTGGCAGAATATTGTGACTTGAGAGAGCTGTGACTTAAGAGTTACTGGCATTGAGGTCTCTCTAGGGAATGTAAGAGACTGAGTACAGAGAGTTCTAGCTTGGAGTCTGGTGAGAAGGTGAAAGCTCTGGGGGTTCAATGTATCTCATTAGAGATCTCCAGGTTGTTGGCAAAGTATGAAATGGAGATGCTGGAAAACAGACTGAGCCACTTTAATGTTAGGGGTTAAAAACTTTCCAGAAGTCCCCTTCGTTGCCCTAAGACAGTTATTTAAAAAATTCTTGAGAGAGGCTCTCAAGATTCTTGAAAATTCAAAGCCTCCATTTCTGAAGTTGTTATCTGCTCTTTAAGGAGGGCTGAGGAGAGGAGATCATTGGCTGCAGAACAATCATTGGTTCTGCAAACAGTCTGAATTGTTTGTTTAGAAGGTTTTGTCCGTGCCACTTAATTAATTCTTTCATCTTGAGTCTGATAAGGACTCATGGTGAGATTATTTTTCTGTGCTACAAAGGTTATGTTTTGGGGTCAGCAGGCTTGGTTATTTCAGGATGTACCAAGCAAGCATAACACAGGTGGAAAAATGTTTCAACAAATGGGTCAGGAAGTTTTGACCCTGGGGCATCAATTCATTTTAAGATATCCTTCAAAGTTTTTAACAACATTGTCAAATGTGAGCTCTGTAATTTTACGACCTTAAGCATGTAAGCATTTCTTGATGCTAAAGTTACTGAACAAGTAGTTGTTTGATAGCTTACTTTTGATTCAGATTGCTTTTGGAAATAGCCGAGCAGCATTTAGAGAACATAGTCCTGTTCCTCTTCACTGTTTATAATGTTTCTTTTCTAATCATTCTAACCCTACTGACGCTAAAAAGAGAATATCACTCCATCTGCCTGAAAATGTAATAGAATGGGACTAAATTTGAATTAGGGGGAAAGACAGATTTTGAAAATGAGCAATATTGGAGCAGGGATTCCCAACAAATAAATTCTTTGCACCCTCCCCCCCCCCCCCCCCCCCCCAAAAAAAAAGGGCACTGCAGTTTTATGGGAAGAATGGCTCCAACTTCTGCAGCATAGAAATATTGCAGGTAGGGAATAGCTCTATTCAAACTGCCTATCCTCTTTTCTCTACTTTCCTGGTCACAGACACGCATACAGAGGCAACACACATATACATATATACACGCACATGCATATACACACATGCACATGCACACATGCATACTAGCAAACAAAACACAGACATACATAAACAAAGAAAACATATGCCAATATATACACACAGAGGCACACTTAGAGAAATTAGAAATAATTCAATGAGGAGTGCTTTGCATGCTTTCCCCACCATTTATCTCCCCCTCCCACTGCTGCCACATCTTCTATACCTGCTGGGCTAGATGCAAAAACCTACTGCGAGCTGAACTGTTCATTTACCAAAAGGTTAATGGGATCATTACAAACCCATCAATGCAGAAAGGGGTCGATGGAGGTGTTAACTCATGCAGTAAACATGGCCATATACTGCATTGAAATGAATGCTAATTCCCCGTAATGCACAGAAATGGATTCTGATGCACGCATGTGAGAAATTTTTTTTCCAGGTTTGGAGCAGTGTAGACGGGTTGGTTAAGAGGAGTGGGGACCAATGCATAAAACTACCATGAGACAAACCTCACAGTTACCGTGTGGTTAACATGCATATTACTAGCTGAGCAATGCAGAACGCGGTTGAGCGCAGGTGTTATCTTACGCAGTGCTGGGCCATGTCCAAGGAACAACATTGAAGATACGGGTATGTGCAGCTGGCTATCACTTTTTCCAGTTAAGCGTGACATTCAGCACTTAACAGCTTAAGTTAAACTGGACAAAGTTGTTTTATGCGTTCCTGTTTGTCTGGTTAACTATGTGGAAAAGTGCTAAGAATTGGAACTTAGCCGTAGAAGTGCCCACAAAATCACTGGCTTTGTATTTGGTGGTTACTGCTGATAGTGCCACTGAATGTCCAGTAAAGTACTGCCAAAAGCAGTGGATAGCCTCGCACCAGCAATTTAACTAGGCAAGAGACTCTCCTGCTGTTCCTTGTGATCTTGGCAAGTCACTTAACCTTCCATTGCTTCAGGTACTAAATTAGATTGTGATTCCTCAAGGGACAGGGAAACACCTAGTGTCCCTGAATGTAACTCATCTTAAACTGTAACTGAAAAAAATGTGAGCAAAATCCAAATAAATCAAAATACCTCTGGGCCAGTGTTGGGGGAATTGCTGCTTCAATGCCTCACTTTTCTGCATCTTATCTCAGTGTGTCCCAGGTCAGTAAATACACCAAATAACTCAATTCAGCGGGCGTTAAACAGGAAGGAGCAGCTCCTGCTGACCACGTCTCAACATGATATTCAGCGGCACTTAACCAGATAGTGCTGTAGACATTCTGTCTGGCCACAAGGCACTATTTGGTTATTAGCGGGTGTCCGGAGATGGAAGTTATTGGGACACTAACGATATTCAGTGTGGATGCTGAGATAACTATCCAGGCAAGTCAAAGAACAAAAATGGCAGCCTTAAATAGCCCAAATTGGTGTCTGAATTGGTGGGGGGACCCCAACTTAGGCTACCAGAGACAGTAAGATAGGTCTGGAGCGGGGGCCTAAAGGTGGGAGAGTGTAGAGGCACTTTGGTGGGCGTTCTGGGAAACACAGCTGCTACTGTTTGGTGGGGGAGGGATAGATGTGGAGAGCAGTACAGGGATAACTTCTGCCCAACACCCACATATTCAGTGTCAGTAGCCAGATCTAGACCAACACTGAATAAAATGGGGTCTAAATCGGTCCACATTTAAAAGTCATCTCCATCAATTCCTCTTTTAGAGACAAGCTAAAGAGCTGGCTTGTTACAGAAGAATGTGCGTATTTCACCAGTCTCCCCTCCCATTAATCCTGGTGTAGTGCATTAGTTCAGTCTTATAGCTGTTTATCTTGTCTAACTTAAAGTATGGGTGCTAGATTCAGAGGATTTGTGCTTCTAATTCTGAGAGGACTAAGATTTCCCCCCCCCCCCCCCCCTCAACATCTTCTCCTCTGATCTCTGACCTTTTTTCCTCTAAACTCTGCCCGTTTCCTTCCCCTAGAGTTGCCAAAGTGCAACCATTTTTAAGCATAAGAATGCCTGTAATGGGTCAGACCATCTAGCTCAGTAAACTGCTTCCAACAGAGTCCAATCCAGGTCACAAGTACCTGGGAGACACCCAAATAGTAGCAACATTTCATGCTACCAAATCTCATGGCAAGCAGTGGCTTCTTCCACATCTATCTCAATGGTCTTTTCCTCCAGGAACTTGTCCAAACCTTTTTTAAACCCATATACGCTAACCACCATTACCACATCCACCTCTGGCAATGAGTTCCAGAGTTTAACTATTCTTTGAGTGAAAAATTTTGTTTTAAAAGTATTTCCATGTAATTTCATTGAGTGTTTCCTGATCTTTTTACTTTTTGAAAGAGTAAACAAATTGATTAGCTTTAGCACTTGCTAAAGTCTCCAATGATCTGTTCTTGGCCAGATCCAAAGGTCTCTATTCTATCCTCATCCTTCTCGATCTATCAGCTGCTTTTGACACTTGATCACAGCCTACTCCTCAAGTCACTTCACTGGCTTCCTATCCGTTTCCGCATACAGTTCAAACTCCTGTTATTGACCTATAAGTGCATTCACTCTGCAGCTCCTCAGTACCTCTCCACTCTCATCTCTCCCTACATTCCTCCCCCGGGAACTCCGTTCACTGGGTAAATCTCTCTTATCTGCACCCTTCTCCTCCACTGCTAACTCCAGACTCCGTTCCTTTTATCTTGCTGCACCATATGCCTGGAATAGACTTCCTGAGCCGGTACGTCAAGCTCCATTTCTGGCCGTCTTCAAATCTAAGCTAAAAGCCCTCCTTTTTGATGCTGCTTTTAACTCCTAACCCTTATTCACTTGTTCAGAACCCTTATTTTATCATCCTCACTTTAATAGTCCCTTCTCTTGTTTGTCCTGATTGTCTGTCCTAATTAGATTGTAAGCTCTGTCGAGCAGGGACTGTCTCTTCATGTTCAAGTGTACAGCGCTGCATAAGTCTAGTAGCGCTATAGAAATGATTAGTAGTAGTAGTAGTACCTGTTCTTCACCATTCAGGAGTTTGTAGACCTCTATCATATCCCCCCTCAGCCATCTCTTTTCCAAGCTAAAGAACCCTAACCATTTTAGCCTTTCCTCATACTAGAGGAATTCCATCCCCTTTATCATTTTGGTCGCTCTTCTTTGAACCTTTTCTAATTCCATTATATCTTTCTTGAGATACGGTGACCAGAATTGAACGGAATACTCAAGGTGAGGTTGCACCATGGAGCGATACAGAGGCATATCTTGACTAATATTCTTGGTCTTATTTACCATCCCTTTCCTAATAATTCTTACTATCCTTTTTGCTTTTTTGGTCACTGCCACACACATGGAAGAAGATTTCAGTGTATTCTACAACACCACCTAGATCTGGATGCTGACAATCAGGAGACAATCCAATATCAGCCATGATCAAGTAACACCTCTCCAGCACCAATGTAAGCCACATTGAGCCTGCAAACAGGTGGGAAAATGTGGGGTACAAATGTAATAAAAATAAATATATAATATCACATTCATTGTTGATTTAATAATGAATTGATATTGAGTGTGACTGTTGTGCAGACTGGATAGACCGTTCAGGTCTTTATCTGCCGTCACTTACTATGTTACTAGTGCATAGTGCAACATGCCACTACATCATTTCCCCTACCCTGCCTTGTAGTGAAAACACTTGACAAACACCTTTACACACACATCCATACATAGGACTACTTTTGTGTGAGTGTTTAACATAGTAACACAATAACAGAGTAAATGTTGCCATTCCGTGCAGGTTACAGTCCTTCATGATTGCACACTGATATCACAAACAGGGCAGTTGGCAGTTTGCCACCAGACCAACCACATAAAGGCTCTTATTTTACAAGCCCTATTCGTGTTTCATATATGCATAAATCATTATTTAAATGTTAATCTTGCATAACTGTCTAAGTCCCCATTTTACAAAGCCAACATATGCACATATCAAACCCAAGTGTGTGTAAATGATGAGGGGACATAGTCTGGGTGTGTCTTGGGTGGGAAAAATGCTTGGCAAGTTCCCAGACATTCCCCATTTCAGAAGGGGACCAAATGTCTATGTTCTAAAAGATTGACATTGGAAGTTACACCTGATACCAAGCAGGTTTAGGATTTAGAAAACAGCTCCTTTTGAGCAGCATTTCACTGCAGGGATCGGGGGTGAGGGAAGTTGCCCCCTTAATTCCCCAGTGGGTTTTGGCCTTCTAAATGCCAAACTGGCAAAAGAAACCGGTCACTGTGACAAGTGTCGGGATAATAACTGGTTATGTTTGCAAGATCACAAAGGGAGTGGAGGAGTGGCCTAGTGGTTAGAGTACAAGTCTTGCAATCCAGAAGTGGCTAGTTCAAATCCCACTGCTGCTCCTCATGATCTTGGGCAAGTCACCTAACTCTCCATTGCCTCAGGTACAAACTTAGATTGTGAGCAGGGCCATGCCAACATGCACCACAGGAGGGCCATGCCATCAAGTTGTATTTTTAAAAAAACCTTACTTCTCCACTCCATCCCTGATTCCCCGGCACTTGAAATTTACCTCACTCCGCCTCCGACGTCTGCGCAGCATCAGTGAAAGCGCTGCCTGTCTGACGTCTCTCCACCAGCCTTTCCTTCGCTCATTCGTTCCCTCTGTGTCCCGCCTTCTTCTGACATCATTTCCTTGAGGGCGGGACACAGAGGGAACGAATGAGCGAAGGGAAGGCTGGTGGAGAGACATCAGACAGGCAGCGCTTTCACTGACGCTGCGCAGACGTTGGAGGCGGAGCGAGGTAAATTTAAAGTGCCGGGGAATCGGGGATGGAGCAGAGGAGGCTCAGGCTGACTGAGAAGTATGCTCAGAGCTTCCTTTGCAGGCCAAACCCAGCCATTTCATCCATTGTGCCCCAGACAGCAGCTTGGGGGAGCAGCGCTCGGCTCTTTGGCACTGCCCTGCTCTTCCACGCGCCTTGGAGCCAGGCAGGTCCGGGGGGGGGGAGGGAGGCGCGCACCAACTGATAGTCTGCAGGGGGGCGCCAGAGACCCTAGGCACGGCCCTGATTGTGAGCCCTCCTGTGACAGAGAAATATCCAGTGTACCCAAATGCAACTCACCTTGAGCTACTACTGAAAAAGGTGTGAGCAAAATCTAAATAAATAAATAACTGGTTACATGTTGGCTTTGAGCCCATGAATTTTTTTATATGATTGTTTTTCTAAAATGGATGTTTATACTGCATTCACCCAGCACATAACCATCCATATCTCCTGTATATTACAACAGGCTCTACTTTGCAGATTCTGTTCTAAAATAGTGGTGAAACTTGAGATGCACTGACCTGCACGACTCAGTTTCTACTTCTATAGCCCATCTAAAATGGGGCTACACATGTTTAAACCAGAAATACTGTTAACATAATTTAATTTGCTAATTTCAGCATTAAGATGTGGAGGAGTAGCCTAGTGGTTAGTGCAGTGGACTTTGATCCTGGGAAACTGAGTTCAATTCCCACTACAGCTCCTTGTGACTCTGGGCAAGTCACTTAACCCTCCATTGCCCCTGGTACAAAAGTAAGTACCTGAATATATGTAAACTGCTTTGAATGTTGTTGCAAAAACCTCAGAAAGGTGGCATATCAAGTCCCATTTCCCTTTCCAGGACTAGTTCTCCCATATGGTGTCAGGGTTCTTTCTGGGCACCCTCCTTTCTGTTTAGTGTTTTCCATGCTCCCAGCCTCTTTATCCCTTGAGGTAAGGGTATTACTCCAGCAGCTGGCTCCTTCTGGCCCTCCCTACTGCTGGTTCATGCCTCTCTTTGGAGTTCTGGCCCCTCCTGAGCTACTAACACTTCCTGGTTGTGGGTCACCCCAGATCCCTTTGGCTTTTAGCCTTCATTCTACCCAATTGCCCCCAATACACCCTTAGTTGCTAATCCCAGAGCTTCTTCCTTCACAGGGCAATTAGCTGCAGCATGCCCCTCAAGCCCATACAGGATACATTCCCATTCCCAGTTACTTAAGGACTTCTCTTTGAGCAGCCCCTTTAAGTTACCACTTGGTTACATGGCCCATTTGCCCATATTCCTCACAGAAGGGTTCCAACTTCCCCCTCGTCCTGGGGCTCCTTGCCCTCCTGACCCCTTGTCACATCCGTCGCTCCCTCCGGCTGCTCCTCTGCGGGTGGCAAGAGTCGGTGTCCTTTGCGGCGATGGCCGGCCTTCTTGAGGCCACGGCTGAGAGCTGGGGTTCGCCGCGGCGATGGCCGCCCTGTCCGGGGCCGAGCCCGAGGGCCGGCGATCGCGGCTTCCGGACTCTCGGTCGCCGGCTATGGGTTCCGTGCTTGCGCCAGCAGGAAGGATGGTGCCGAGACGCGATGGCCGGCGTCTTCCCCACATTCGGGCGCTGGAGCCCGAAGCTCCACCTCAGAGGAACAGGATTGGGATGTTGGTGCTGTTGCCCCGCCTGAGAAGCTGGACAGAACCAACCAAAAGGTTTTCTTCAGTAGCCGGGTTCCGATTGGCCGGCTATGTCGGCTGGGGCTGGGCTGCTGATTGCTGACAGTATTTAAGGAGTGGGGCTGAAACAGGACATTGCTTCAGGTTCTGTTTCCCGAAGCCAGTCTTTGTGTGTTCCATTCTTCAGTACGTTCCCTTGTTCTCCTGGTTTGACCTTTGGACTGTTTTTGGATTACTCTGCTAGCCGCCTGCCTTGACCTACTGCCTGTGTTTGGACGATGCTGTGAGCTGCCTGCCCTGACCTGTGGCCTGTTTCTGGACGACGCTGTGAGCTGCCTGCTCTGCCCAAGTGCCTGTCTCTGGACTTCTCTGGTTTCCTCTTGCCCTTCCCGCTCTTGGTTCCAGTACTGGGTCAGTTCGTCAACCCCGCGGTTCCGGAAGTCCTGTTGGCCACCTGCAGCTGGAGGCTCAACCTCCGGTGAACGGCGGTTGCCGCGGGTGAAGTCTTGGGGTTGCACGGCTGTCCTCTGAGGTCCTTCGGGGCCTCACGGGACCTAAGGGCTCACCTACTTTCCAGACAAGACACCCCTCTAGGAATTACCTTACATGTCACAGTCCCAGCTCAAGTCCCAAAACCTGGCCTATGGCTTCTGTTCTGTCAGACTCCTCCATGGCTTTTTTTCTCCGGACTTGTTCCCGGCTGTGTCTTCCTTGGCATCAAGACTTGTACACCCTCCAGTCTGGACTCTTTTCTCCACTTCATGACTGTGTCCTCTTCCCCTGGATCTTCGACTGTGTAGTGTGGCCTGCAAAGCAGGAGAACATCATCCATGTACAGACCGCTTGTGGCCAGCCCTGTAACTGGCCTGTGCCTTTTGTGTGTGTGTGTTGGCCCCTTGTTGGACTTCCCGACTCTCCAGCACAACTCCACATGCTCCATCTTAGTGTCTCTCACAGGCATCAGTCTTATATGCACATTAGCTTTCGTCTAGCAGGCTCAGGGAGGAGGGGTGTGTGTCCTTCCTGCTTTCCTTAAAATAATGTCTAAAACAAAAGACTGACTTCTTCTGAGTAAGTACTAGGAGCCTCAGTCTAACAGCATCCTCCAGTCCTGGCTGTTTTTTAAAGTCCAAAACTTCAAAACTTCATGGTTCAATCAATTAAAGGTTAGCAGTTTCCTTTTCTGTCCATCTGTGGCTCATTCTGGCCACCCTTTTTTGTGTTTCGAGGTGGTAAGCTCTTGGACTCCAGTCTTATGCCCAACTGTGGCAGATAGATCACCTCCAAAGCCCAAAGGGAGAGGACCAAGCAGGAAACAATGTACCTCCTTGTAACCTTGGGCAATCACTTAACCCTCCATTACCCCAGGTACAAAAAACTTGTGAGCCCTCTAGGGACAGAGAAAGTATCTGCATATAATGTGTACATCACTATGTACATCTAGTAGCACTATAGAAATGATTAGTAGTAGTGGTGGTAGTAGTAGTAGTAGTAGTAATAGAGACAGAAGCCAGGTGAGACTGAAACTCAGGAGCTTGGCACAGCTGGAATTCAGGAACTTGGCAGGACTGGAACTCAGGAGCTTGGCAGGCTTTACCGGAACCAGGAACAACGCTTTAGCAAGAACCAAGAATAAGGCTTTCAGGAACCAGGAACAAGGCCAGGCTCATCTTTGGCAGGAACCAGGAACAAAGCAAGGCTCATTGTGAGAGCACTGAAAGAAGGGCTGAGTTTCCGTAAGAGCGCCCAGCTCCAACAATGCCCAGGTGTGTTCCCTCCCTGACATCCCACTGCCAGCCCTAATTTGCTGAGTCAGGGTGTGCGTGTGCATGCTCCAGAAGGAAGGCATGCATGGGTGCGGAATGACGTCGCTGCAGGGATGCTGGGTCGGTGAGGTGAAGTCACGGTAAGACCATGACACCTTTCCTCCTCAGGGATTTCTTGGTCAGGCCTTCTTCAAGTCTCATGCCTGTGGGCTATGGGCTCTTCGTCTCTTCCAGCATTTCCTGCCTCTTGGGAGATATTTTCAAGGAAGCCCAGAATATCAGCCCCTCCCATCTCTTAGTTCACAGCCTATCCTTGGGCCTGACTCATTACTTTCCCAATTAGGATACTTGTTTTGTTCCTCTTGTCTCCAGTCTTTTCTAATATGGACAGAGTTTCCTGCTGGGTTGCAGGCTTCTCAGCCCCACTGTTCTGGGCCACACCTCCCAATTATTCTTAGCTTGGGAAAACCCGTTCTAAAAGAGTCCTCTAGGTTCTTTGATATATTTGCCCTTAATAAATGTATTGTTAGACTCATAATTTTGGCTTTCTTGAAAGAGAAACCGCTTCTGTCATGACAAGTCATATACCTTTCACAATATGTATGAGAGAAATTTGCTTGCACTGCCTCCATTGTATGCAGAACTATGTCATGCATATTCCTCTAGTAGCAAATCTTGGTATTGGCAGAAGTATGTCATCTTCTCTTAGGCTTCTAGGGTGCTGCAGTTCCATGAGTAAGACCCAAATGGGATCCTTACTAAGGAGAGCCCCTGTAGAATGATCACTGTGCACTGTAGGCCAGATCAATGTAGCATCTTTCCACAGCACCTTAACAGAAGTTGCTGCAGTTGTTTATTCCATGTTTCACATTAGTGAGAGACCCCATTAATCAGCTCCAACGATGGCCGGTGAACATATTTCCGTCAGCAGTGGCGTAGCCACAGGTGGGCTTGGGTGGGCCAGGGCCCACCCACTTAGGGCTCAGGCCCACCCAACAGTAGCATACATTTAGTGGTAGCTGGTGGGGATCCCAAGCTCTGCCAGCTGAAGGCTTCCCCCGATGGTAACAAAAACACTACTCTCCACGATACCGGCACCTGCACATGCTCAGTTTTCAGCGCATGTCTGCTGCAGACTGCCAATGTGGAAAGAAGCGTTTTCTCATCAGCTGAGATATTTTTTTGGTGGTGGTGGGGGGGGGAGAACACTTGGTGCCCACCCAGTTCTTGCCTAGGCCCACCCAAAATCTGTTTTCTGGCTACGCCCCTGTTTGCGTGTCTATGAATTGTTGGCCACTGCAGGCTGCACAATTAGCGTGCAAATTAGCACGTATTGTTATGTCAGCACAGTAACAGTTCCTGTGCTCATAGGTGCTAACTTGCAGAAAGTATTTTAACATGATTTGTACCTGTTGTAAATCATTATTTTCTTACCGACAGGGTTGATCTAGTCCTGGGTTTACCTCATTGCATGCAGGGGCTTCTGGTCTTGCTTGTCTTAAGGAATTGAATGGGGAAATCATAACTACAAGTCCCTGCATGCACTGAGCTAAACTCAGGACTGGATCAACCCTGTCAGGCAAGTCTGGATCCAGTTGGCAACTCTGTATGAGGTGCAATTGAGATTTCGCACTTACAGTTCTGGCTCCTGAGCACTGTTCCCTCTAAGCTAAGTGGGTGTCCTCCACCTAAGTCCTGCCAGTGGGGGTGGGTGGGGGTGGGGAAGGTGCTGTTTCACTATCACATTTTCAATAAGAAGAAGGCAGTCCTCTGCAGGACTCCAGGGAACCTGCCCTTCCCTATAGATTGAAAATATTGAAGCACCACCCCCCAATGGCAGCAGTGCAGCTGGAAGACTCAAGCTTAGAGGGAATACTGCTCCTGAGTAAACCTATATTATTTAGATGGTCTTATGGACAAGTGGGCTAATCCTCAGTTTTGCTGATTTGCGGCTTTTTGGATCTAGTGCTTCAAGCCATGAATATTTGTCTATGGACAAGTGGACTAAGCTAAAAGCCAATGAATTTTGCATATTTTTGCATGTGATTGATCAGGCTATCTCCATTGGCTACATAGACAACTGGATCAACCACCTCAGGTATAAAAAATGGGGTAGCCCCTTGTCCGTAATACCATCCATTTGTACCTCTGTTTCTCCTCATTCATTCTGGACAATGACACAACAGACATGTAAGATTGATAGCTGGCTCCAGGTTCCCCTGACATGTTTGACCAAGTTCTGGGTTTACCCCTCTGCATGCAGGGACTTGTAGTCTCACTTTCCTTGTGAATGCAATTGGGAAATCAGAAGTACAAACCCCCAGGACAGGATACCCCTGTTGACAGCTCTAGTTAAATGCTTGATTTTTTTTTTTTGTCTCTTATGATTAGGAATTAGGAAGCTTCCTTGAACTCCATAACAAAAGGTATTAGTTTAAGGTTTGAGAGTTCGCAGCCAGTGAACAACCAACCACAGACTTTGACTGGAACACTCTGTGATTCCAGAATTACCAGCCCGACCCTGGAGTTTTCAGACTAATATAACCATTTACAACAGAAGTAGGAATGGAGCCAAAAACAGGCAAGTGATAAACACTAGTAATGTTGTTGCAATAAAACAAAAGGTTTATAATTTAAAAAAAAACATTACTAGAAGCACAACGCTGCATCATACTGCTGTACACTCCAGTGGCAATTATGAAGTACACTAATATCCTCAGTTCCTCTGGAAGCAGTACTCCTGGGTGTTCAGAGGGCCGGCTGACTAGCTGCAATTTTCTGTTTGATTAGTTTCCAGAGAGCACACTAATAAGAAATAATAAGAAGAAACATTGTAAAAGCCAGAAACAGCCCCAACCCATGACAGAGTTCCAGGCTCCTCAGAATGAATGCTGTGTTTCTTGGTTTGAAATGGCACATAATTTTCTGAATGTCCTGCAACATCTGGAAGGAAAAAAAATGTTCCACACACATACACAAAAATCATGCTAGCATAAAAGTTCTGTAGCTATCACTGAGAAACTTTCCCCCAGTACTAAAATTTTACAGGTTAGACCACAAGTTCTACACGGTCTTTTGCATAACGCTTTGTTTGTGAGATTGTTCCTTGCATGAGTTGTAGGAAATTGAACCATTGAGCAAAAGATGTACTATTTCAAAAATATGATGAGAGGTGTGGTAGCCGTGTTAGTCCACTCTTAAAGGTTATCAATAGAAATCAAACAAAATAAACATGGAAAAGAAAATAAGATGATAAGTTATGTCAATAAAAAAAGGTATCATCTTATTTTCTTTTCCATGTTTTATTTTGTTTGATTTCTATTGATAACCTAAAAAATATGATGGCAGCCAGGCTTGCAGAATTATGTTTCAGACTCACATCCTCTGATTCTGAACTAGTCTGTCTGACAGACTGCATCACTACATCAAGCAACCAGACTTGACACTTTATTTATTTTAATTTATTAGGATTTATTTTAACCGTTTGAAGAAATTCACTCAAGCCTGGATTTCTGACAACCATATCCTACTATATTATGGGATGTGAAGCACTGATTTTGATTGGTGGTATCAGGACTTAAAATAGAGAACTGAATTGGGAGATAAATTTTAAAAAAACAGGACTGGCCAAAAAATCTCCTTCCTGAACCAGGTTAACTCAGAAGCTCTGCAGTAATGGGCTGAGAACCAGGATAGATGGGCAAGTCATTTTCTTTCTCCATTTGCCTGTGAAGATACCAGAGATGCCAAGGGTGGACTGCCCCAAAGAATGAGATTTAAGGGCAATCTGGTTGAGGTATAAATTTACAAAGTTCTATATGTTAAAAAAGCTTCACAAATGGAAGAAGCACAAAGGAATTTGCCCAGGTAGTTTAATAACTGGGTAAAATCCCCAGGCTAAAAACTTCCCTTCTCTTATTATGTGCATAGGTACATTTGTACCAGTGAATTCTCCATTCCAGCTCAGATTTTCAAAGAAAGTTGTATTTTATGAGACTGTCTTCACCAGAGACACAGAAACATACACAAGTACCACTCTTTTCCAGTGCTGTCCTGCTGCTCATTCAGACAATGCCCCACCCCCACCAGATCTGCCCACCAACATGTAAGTTCTTGCATTTGCTGCCAGCTGTTTTATACAATAAAATAAAAATATCCGTAGCAGGTATTCTGAGAACAACAGGTCATATATATTCTCAATATATGGGTGACTTGTCCCGTGTTTTCTGGTTCGGTGCTTGAAAAAAAGCTTTGTATATCTTTGAGTTCACACTGCACTCCCACAGCACATGCGTGAGTGCCTTCCTCCCCCTCCCTGCTGTGAAAGCACAGGACCATTAGTACCATAAAATAGCTGAGAAACAACTATATGGCATGCTGTCCTCACAGAATACCTGCTATAGGTAAGTGTATCTTCGCTTTCTCCGAGGACAAGCAGGCCAATAATTCTCATATACAGGAATCCCTAGCTACCAGGCTCACAGAAAACAACGACAGTTGGTCAATTGAACCTCGTAATGGTGATAACAAAAACAGATTAACCTGAAACCATATACAAATTGTGTGAAAGTGCAGCCTAGAACAGAACAAAATGGGCCTAGGGGGATGGAGTTGCATTCTACTCCCCAAACCAATGCTGCAGTACTGTCTGACCAAACCAACTGTTGCGTTGGGTATCCTGCTCAAGGCATTAATGAGATGTGAATGTGTGGACTAAAGACCACGTCGCCACCTTGCAAATTTCTTCAGTGGAGGATGACCTCAAGTGAGCTACTGACACAGCCATGGCTCTGACATTATGAGTCTTGGCATGACCCTCAAGAGTCAACCCAGCCTGGGCATATGAAAGAAAATGCAATCTGCCAGCCAATTGGGAATGGTGTGTTTCCCGATTGCGACCCCCATCCTGTTGGGAATACAAGAAACAAAATGCTGGGTGGACTGTCTGTGAACTGTCTCCAAGTAAAAGGCCAATGCTTACTTGGTCCAAGGTGTGCAGTGCACTTTTGCCAGAATGGGCATGAGGCTTGGGAAAGAATATTGGCAAGACAATCAACTGGTTCAGATGGAACTCCGACACAACCTTAGGCAAAAACTTAGGGTGCGTACAGAGAATTACCCTGTTGTGATGAAACTCAGTATAAGGTGGATCCACTACTAGGGCCTGAAGCTCACTGACTCTGTGAGCTGAAGTAATAGCCACCAAAAACAAGTACTTGACAAGAATCAAGTGGCTCAAATGGAGCTTTCATCAGCTGAGTGAGGACAACATTGAGGTTCTATGACTAATGCTTTTTTTGTGCCGGTACACTGTACCGGCACCTTTTTTTCCCAGGGCCAGCTCACCTGCCCGCCCTTGGCTCCCCAACAGCCCTGCTTTCTGTTCCTGCCGCCCCGCATTTAAATCTTTTATTTTTTTACCTGAAGTAGCGCGGCGTTAGTGAAAGTGGCAGGCTCGCCTTCTCCAGCCTTCCCTTCCCTCTCAGTGTCCCACCTTCCTCTGACATAGTTTCCTGTCGCCGCTGTGACTTCACATAAAAAAATAAGATTTTTTTTTACCTGGAGGAGTGGCCTAGTGGTTAGAGCACTGGTCCTGCAATCCAGAGGTGGCCGGTTCAAATCCCACTGCTGCTCCTTGTGATCTTGGGCAAGTCACTTAACCCTCCATTGCCTCAGGTACAAACTTAGATTGTGAGCCCTCCTGGAACAGAGAAATATCCAGAGTACCTGAATGTAACTCACCTTGGGCTACTACTGAAAAAGGTGTGATATCTAGATAGATAGATATACACACATACATACATGTGGGGCGGCAGGAACAGAAAGCAGGGCTGTTGGGGAGCTAAGGGCGGGCAGGTGGAGGCTGGGGCACGTTACTGGACATGATGGGAGGGCAAAGGAGAATTGCTGGACACGGTTGTGAGGGGAGGATAGGGGCAAAGGAGAATCGCTGGACATAGATGGGAGGGGAGAGCAGAGGAGAATCGCTGGAAATGGATGGGAGGGATAGAGAAGAGTTGCTGGACATGGATAGATGGAGGGAAGGGCAGGAGAAATACTGGGCATGGATGTAGGACAGGAAAGACAGGAAGGAGATGCACATGGATGGAGGGGAGGGAGAGGAGAAATGCTGGACATGGATGGAGTGAAGGGCAGGGAAGAGGAGAAATATTGAAGGAAAGACAGAGGAAGGATATGCACACGGGTGGAGGGGAAGGGAGAGAGGAGAAATACTGGATATGGATGGAGGGGAGGGAAGACAGAGGAGGAGATGCACATGGATTTCAGGGAGAGGAGAAATTCTGGACATGGATGGAGGGCAGAGAGTTGAAATGCTGGACATGGATGGAGGGAAGGGAAGAGAGATGAACATGGTTGGAGGGGAGAAGAGAGGAGAAATGCTGGACATGGATGGAGGGGGAGAGGAAAAATGCTGGACGTGGATAGAAAGTGGAAGGAGATGCATACTGACGAGATGAGGGAAAGGGAAAAGAGGAGAAAAACTTCACATGGATGGATAAAATAGGCAAAAGCTGGATTCACTCTATACCTCCTCCAGTCAAGTCCGCGGAGGACCCAGCTTTATCTATGGATGTAGGGGCAAGAAATGAAGAAGAAGAAGAAAGGAGGAAAGTAAAGAAATAAATGGAAAGAAGCCCTGGAAAAGAAGTTAAGGGAACAGATAGAAAGCAGCAGAATCAGAGACTGGGACCAACATGATCAGAAAAACAGTCACAGACAACAAGGTAGAAAAAAAACTCATTTTATTTTCATTTTAGCGTTTGGAATATGTCCACTTTGAGAATTTTTATCTACTGTCTTATTTTGCACTGGGTATACTGGAGCTGTAACAGCTTACAGAAATGATTTATAATGAAAAAACATCACAAGTTATTTTTTTCTCCTATACTCGTATAGTATGTTCAATGATACTGCTTATATGCACCAAGGCTGGTACCAAGGGTGTGGCTACGACAGGGGTGGAGCATAGATGGTGACCCCGCCCATAATGAGTACCAGTACCTTTTTTCCTACAAAAAAAGCACTGCCTATGACACAGGTGTAGGTTTGACAGGGGGCTTTGTGAACAACAAACCTTTCATTAATCAAACAACTAAAGGCTGTCCAGAGATGAGCTTACCCTCTATCAATGATGATAAGCACTAATTGCACTGAAGTGAACCCTTACAGAGTTGGTCTTGAGACCAGACTCAAGAGAGGTGAGGAAGTTATTCGAGCAGGGTCTGTGTAGGGCATGAAAGGGGCTCTACAGCTTTGCCCTTACACCAGGTAGCAAACCTCCTCCATTTGAAAGAGTAACACCTCTTAGTGGAATCTTTTCTGGAAGCCAGCAAAACCTGGAAGATGCAAGGAAACAAATTCTAAGCTCTCAACATCCAAGACATGAGGACCAGAGAATGGAGGTTGGAATGTAGAAGAGATCCCTTGTCCTGTGTGATGAGGGTTGGAAATCACTCCGATCTCCAAGATTCTTCAGAGGATAACTCCAGAAGAAGAGAGAACCAGATCTGGCTGGGCCAGTATGGGGCGATCAAGATCATGGTCCCAGGGTCTGGCTTGAGTTTCAGCAAAATCTTCTCCACAAGAGGTATGGGAGGATACACATACAGGAGACTGGTCCCCCAGTGAAGGAGGAAGACATCCGACGCTAGCCTGTTATAGGCCTGGAGCAGTACTGGGGGACTTTGTGATTATACTGAGTGGCAAAGAGTAGAGAGATGTGGCAGCTGTGTTAGTCCACTTTTAAAGGTAATCAATAGAATAAAATAAAACAAAGAAAAGAAAATAAGATGATATCTTTTTTTATTGGATGAACTTAATATATATAGTGATTAGCTTTCGAAGGTAGCCCTTCATCAGATCAGAAATAAGCAAATGTTGATAAATAACAGTATATATAAGAAACATCAAAGCATTTAAGTGATAGTCTAACAGGATGGGGGGGGGGGGGTAGATGAGAGACGGAGGGCTGGGTGGATGAGGGACAGGGAGATATGCAGTGATAAGAGGGTGACAAAGCAGTAGAATTTTATGGTTTATAATGGACTAGAAAACCCAGATCTTTGTTAAGTCCTGTCTGGTGGGTGTCAAAAATATTTAATCATTCTGACTTCAAAGGTCTTACGTTCCTGTATTATTTTAAAGTTACCTTTTAGTATTCTCACCATAACATCATTGGTACAATATTCTGGTTTTGTAAAGTGCTACCCTACAGAGGTGACATCCTGGTTGGTACTGGCATTTTTCATATGATGTCTATATAAATTAAATCTCTTCTTTAGCATCTGGCTTGTTTCTCCAATATAGCATCCTTCGAGTGAGTGGCAAAGAGTTCCACCGAGGGGGTACTCCACACTCAGAAGATCTCACGGGCAATGCGTTTGCTGAGAAACCACTCGTGCAGTTGCATAACCCTGCTCAGTCTGTCAGCCAGGCTGTTGGATTTGCCCGCCAGGTAAGTGGCCTTGAGAAGCATCCTATGCTGGAGTGCCCACTGCCACATCCGGATGGCCTCCTGACACAGAGGGTATGATCCAGTGCTCCCCTGCTTATTGGTGTAATACATCACAACCCGATTGTCCATTTGAATGAGTACAATTTGGTTGGTCAGCCGATCTCTGAAAGCCTTTAGAGCATTCTAGATTGCTCATAGCTCCAGAAGGTTGATGTGAAGATCTGTCTCCTGGGCTGACCAGGCACCCTAAGTGTGAAGCCCATCTAAGTGAGAATTGCCCAGTGGACCCTAGCTTCCCAGTGGTGCCAGATCATGGGGAACCAGGTGGGATGCATCCATTGTCAGCATCTTTTGGGGCTGAGGAATTTGGAATGGACCTCCCAGAGTCAATTTGGAATGAATTGTCCACCAGAGCAGAGATTGAACCAGCTGTGGTGTCACTCTGATGATATCCACTAGGTTCCCCGTGGTCTGGCACCACTGGGAAGCTAGGGTCCACTGGAAAGTTCTCATGTGAAGACGTGCCATGGGTGTCACATGGATGGTGGAGGCATGTGGCCTAACAACCTCAACATTTACCGACGGGCTCAAACTTGAGTGGCAAGAGCAAAAAGTGTCCACTCTTGGCACAGGGAGGACAGTTCACACCTACTGCATATCTAGCAGGACTCTAATGAACTTCAATCGCTAAACAGGAAACAGATGAGACTTGGAGTAGTTTAAAACAAACGCTAGTAGCTCCAGCACCTGAATAGTTCTTTGCATGGATTCCTGAGCACCGTCCCTCGACATGCTCTTCACCAGCCAATCATCCAGATAGGGGAACACATGGACTCTCAACCTGCGTAACAACACTGCGACTACTTCAAGACATTTGGTAAAGACCATGAGAGCCGACACGAGGCCAAAAGGCAACACGTGATTCTGGAAGTGATGTTCTCCCAGCTGAAACTAAACATCCTTCCTGTGTCCTGGAAGTATTGGAACCCTGAGGTCTAGGATGGGACGCATCCCCCCCCCCCCCCCCCCCCCCCCCCGCCAGATCTTCTTTTGCACAAGAAAGTACCTGGAATAGAAATCCTTCCCTTCTCTTAGTGGAACGGGATTGACTGCATGGGCCTTTAGAAGGGCGAAGAGTTCCTCTGTAAGTACCTGCTTGTTCTGAGAGCTGTAGTGACTAGCTCTCGGTGAGCAATCTGGTGGTCTTTGTTGCCAATGTAGGGCGTAGCCAAGATAGACTATTAGAAGAACCCACCAATCAGAGGTTTCAAGGGGCTATCTTTCCTGAAAAAACTTCAGCTTCCCCCCCCCCCCCCCCCCCCGATCGGCAGACTGACCCCAATCATCAGACTGAAGGGAGATTGATTGTGCAATGTCTAAACAAAGCCTTTCCCAACCTCATCTTTGTCCTGAGAACAACGAGGGACACAGTTATAATCTGTCCCGGGAATTAATCTCCAAAATGGATAACTGAATAAAGCCCCAGTGCCCCAGAGAGAAAATGTCAGATATTTGAACTAAACTAGACTTATATATTATCCACTTTTAATACATGGGACCAGATCTTATTGGCAGATGCATAGCCAGGTTTTGTCATTGGAAAAAGTAGACCTATTGTAATATAGAGGGGCATAATCGAACATCGCCGGCCAAATATATCGCCGGCAATCTATGTTGGCGGCGGCGCTACAGCTGGCCAGAACCGTATTATCGAAAAAGATGGCCGGCAATCTTTTTTTTTTTTCGATAATATGGTTTAGCCCGGCCAAATGCCTTGGAGTTCTCCGGTTTGAGATGGCCGGGTTTGTTTTTCAGTGATAATGGAAAAAAATGCCGGCCATCTCCAACCCGGCGAAATCCAAGGCATTTGGTCGTGGGAGGAGCCAGCATTTGTAGTGCACTGGTCCCCCCTGACATGCCAAGACACCAGCTGGGCACCCTAGGGGTCAGTGCGGTGGACTTCAGAAAAACCTCCCACATGCATAGCACCCTTACTTTGGGTGCTGAGCCCCCCCCCCAAAAAAAAAACCCACTACCCACAAATGTACAACACAACCAAAGCTCTTAGGGGTGAAGGGGGCAACTACATGTGGGTACAGTGGGTTTTGGAGGGCTTCCATTACCAGCACAAGTGTTACAGGTAGGGGGGGATGGGCCTGGGTCCGCCTGCCTTAAGTGCACTGCGGTACCCACTAAAAGTGCTCCAGGTACCTGCATACACGCAGGCCTCTAGGACTTGTTGCTGCTGTATAACCTTGGCACACCAGTTGACACCTGAAGACTAATCTCTTTGAAAAAGTCCTTTATTTGAATAAGCACGTTTACTCACAGTTAACTGCAGATCAGAGGTTGTGCCCCACTGGCAAAGAGTCTCCCTGGTACTGAGATTAGCAGTAGGTCAGAGCTGGCAGAATGGTGTACAATGCCCTCTTTCAGCCACATTCAAGGTAATAACTAAGTTCTCTAATGTGGCTACCACAGGAAAGGGAACTAAAACTGGCTTACAAAAATGGCCACTACCTCATGGACTACCGGAAACAAAACAGGGTACACTCTGAACCCAGTTAGCAGGAGGGGAAAGCACCATGGGAGTAGAGCCCAGTACCCTACACCCACCACAATGCATTGCTGATGTGACTCTGCAGGGCACCTAACAGAAAAGGTGTCACACTTACAACCAGGGAAAGGCTGTCGGAGGATACAACACATTCTGCTGTCATGGAGGTGGGTACGGCATTTGAGGCTGGCATACAGGCTGGCAAAAAAGGTTTTTAGTTTAATTTGTTTAGTATGGGAGGGGGGTTGGTGACCACTGGGGAAGTATGGGGAGGTCATCCTCCATTCCCTCCAGTGATCATCTGGTCATTTGGGGCACCTTTTTGAGGCTTGGTCGTGAACATAAAAGGACCAAGTAAACCCGGCGATATACTGCTTATCGCCGGTTTTTTTTTCCATTATCACCGAAAGCCGGCCATCTGGTAGCTACGCCCATGCCCGCCCATGTCCCGCCTTCGCTTCGCCCCCAACATGCCCCTTTGAACTTTGGCCGGCGACACGACGGGAAAGCGGCGATATTGGCAAAAAAGCGGCTTTTGATTATACCGATTTGGCCGCTTTTCCGAGATCGCCGGCCATCTCCCGATTTATGTCGGAAAATGGCCAGCGATCACTTTCGAAAATGAGCTGGATAGGCGCTTATGTGAGGCTGAAGAGACAGTCCACATAGGCACCATTCGTTCAAAATCAGTTTGGGGACCAGCTGTTCTCCTTGCATCTCTGCCCCCCCCCCCCCCTCCCAGCCATGCCTTTGCTGATTGAGTACTCCCAAGGAGAGAGTATTTTTACATCAACAGTAGTTAACAAAAAGACATTTTTGGTTGCCCAGCCCACTCATTTCCCAGCTGCTGTAAGTAGCATTTTTTATTATGGGCCACTTACTTCACAGCTTCCACATGGAAAATAAAATGGTCACAGTGCCTTCTTTCATCTGATCACAAGATGGCGCCAGAAGCCCAGACAAATGCCACCCAACCTAGACAGGAAGGAGAGGCAATGAAAGATTGGACTGAACAATAGAGAATAAATCACAGATCCTCTACTCTTGTTCAAATGCAGGAGTGCTTGAAGCAGTCTAAAGTAGATTATTAATACAGTTCTTTGTTTTTCAATGGCAATGTTTAGCATGGTAATTTTCATCAGGTCTATTTCTGAAGAATTGTTTCAAAATGCTTTTCAAAACATGAAATGAAACAAGAACATGAAAGACAGCTTCTATTTTACCATTTAAAAATGACTGATCTGCTGCTCGCCCTGTAGGAGGTTAATTGGTCCCATGCCTTCCAGCTGTCTGAATATACTTGGACCTATACTGAAAAGCATTTATGTGTTTAATGCTGGCGCCAAATGCATAAATGCTTTATTAAAAAAAAAAAAAGAAAAACATTGACACCTGGACATGTAATTCTGGGTGTATGCAGCATTACAGCAGGGGCAGGGTTTGGAGCATTGCAGAGGCAAAGCCTGTTCCATGCATAATGTATTTATTTGTTACATTTGTATCCCACATTTCCCCCACATAGCAGTAGGCTCAATGTGGCTTACAGGTTCCAGAGAGGAGAGTAAAGTTGAGAAATACGACCATTCTGTGCTCCAAAATTGTCAGGGAGAGATAGAGATTAAATATGTGTACAGCATATCACATACAATGTATAGGCTATGATTGCAGGAGCTGCATATCTCTATGGGGGGGGAGGAGTAGAGCCATAAATAAATGCTGCTACTTAGTGATGGGGAGGGAGGACATTCTTAGAGTTGAAAGCAGCAGTATCCTGGTATTATGTCCCAAGACTGCATCATATAACTGCCTATATGAGATTTCAAGGCGGCCAGTTTTTAATCAAAAAGCAATGGAACCTGCATAGAGTGGCAGATACAACTCTGGACACCTTGTTGGGCAGATTGGATGGACCATGTGGGTCTAGATCTGATGACATTTACTATATAAGAACATAAGAGTAGCCGTACTGCGTCAGACCAATGGTCCATCTAGCCCAGTATCCTGTTTTCCAAACAGTGGCCAAGCCAGGTCACAAGTACCTAGCAGAAACCCAAATTGTGGAAACACTCCATACTACAAATCCCAGAGGAAGCAGTTGCTTCCCATGTGTGTCTGAATAGCAGACTATGCACTTTTCCTCCAGGAATTTGTCCAAATCTTTTTTAAAACTCAGATATGCTAACTGCTGTTACCACCTCCTCCAGCAAAGAGTTCCAGAGCTTAACTATTTGTTGAGTGAAAAAATATTTCCTCCTATATGTTTTAAAAGTATTTCCATGTAACTTCCTCTAGTGTCCCCTAGTCTTTGTACCTTTGGAACGAGTAACAAATCGATTTGCTTCTACTTGTAGCCCTCAATCATATCTCCCCTCATCCATCTCTTTTCCAAGCTGAAGAGTCCTAACCTCTTTAGCCTTTCCTCATACGAAAGGAGTTTCATCACCTTTATCAATTTGGTCACTCTTCTTTGAACCTTTTCTAATTCCACTATATATTTTTTGAGATACAGTGACCAGAACTGAACGCAGTACTCTAGGTGTGGTAGCACCATGGAGTAATATAGAGGCATTTTTTTGGTCTTATTTACCGTCCCTTTCCTAAGAAACATGAAGGATATTATAAACTGGTAAAAGCAAATATAAAATATAGGAGTGTCCCATAAAATAAAATTAATCAGAATCAAAATTCTCTATAATTTTTTCTTTGGGAAGCCAGGTTTTGACCCCTATTTTAAATTTTTGTGAATGTTCCCGCCTGAGTGAGAGCTACACAACCAAAGGCCATTTCTCGTACCAACCTAAGTTTGGTACATGATGGGATTATTAGAAACTTTGCCTGAGATGATCAGATAGGATTATAAGAGACAAATTTTGCATGTAGGTAGCTTATATCCCTGTGTAGTAAAAATTGTAAACCTAATTTACACAATGGAGCTGCTAGGGGCAGGAGTGAGTGGGGTTAGTTGCTGTCCCCATTGCCCTACTAGACCACCAAGGACTACATTAATCCTGGGGGGGGGGGCTGTCCTAACTGGGGGAGAGGGGAGGTCCAGAGATTGTGTTCGTGGTGACGATATGTTACTATGTTATGTAATGTGTCAGGGTGAAAGGAGAGAAGCCCTGCAATTGTAACAGGAAGTGGGGTGGGAAGGTGGGGACATGCACACTTTGCTTCTGCAAGTCCTGGCCAATATTCAACTGGGACCTGCCTATGTGTCTTATGCAGGTCCCGGCTGAATATCACCCACATCCCACAGCCCTAAATAAATTGAATACCTGTTTTACAGCAATTCAAGAATGGGCTAAGATCAATATACTGCCTGAACCCACCACTTATCTGACATCAAAATCTCTTTTGGAAAATATTAACGCCCCCTTAAATCACAACTCAGGAACTTTGGAATACAGCTAGACTCAACACTTACGCTGATCCTCCATATCCCAGCAAACTTCGCTTTTACCTTCTATCATCTGCGACAACTACACACCTCTCCATACATCACACCTCTCCATCCATCAAGAAGGCAAATCTTTCCACAATGGTTCATGACATGATAACATCAGGACTGGATTACTGTAATGCAGTCTACATTGGTCTGACTCCAAAGGGTTTGCACCAGCTCCAAAATTCATTGGCCACCAGTACAATACAGGGCTAAAATTAAAACTCTGACCTTCAATGTCCTCAAAGGAAATAGGCAAGAGTATTTGAAGAACAGGATCTCCCTCTACACACCTCCAAGGTCACTAAGGTCCTCCCAAAAAGTATCCCTAACCACACCATCTCCAAAGGATAACACTCAATGTGACACCCACAAACGAGCCTTCTCTGGAGTAGCACCCAAAGCCTTTCAGGGAGTAGCACTCCCTGAAAGGCTTTGCGTAACACAAGACTATCTTTACTTCAGGAAGTAGGTGAAAGCTTGGCTCTTCTCTCAAGCTTTTAATGGAAGAAGTAACTAACTTGCTAGTGTCACCCACACAAGTATTGTAGCAGGACTTGCTTATCCATTCCTACCCTAGCTGTGATCAATTTCATGCACATTTCTGACTCCACATGCAAACTCCTTTAAGTTAGTCCCCTCATCCTCCATCTAACTCATGTTACTTTATCATATCTAGTCTATATGCTCCACCCACATTCACTTACACCCTGTGCTGTCTATTGAGAGTTCTTATTGCGTATTGTGTTCTGACCCTCCACTTATACCTCATACGATCATTATACAACTTTGTATTTGTTATCCACCGACTGGGCAAACACCTTTGACGGTACTATGTAAGCCACATTGAGCCTGCAAATAGGTGGGAAAATGTGGGGGTACAAATGCAACAAATAAATTAATTAATTAATGAACATTGTAATTAGAATACTATGCCGTAATATGTACCGTTATGAGTATTTTTATTGTCTATTGTCTATGTCCAGATTGATTTTGTTGTACACCACCTTGAGTGAATTTCTTCAAAAGGGCGGTAAATAAATCCTAATAAATAAATAAATTTATTTCAAGATCCTACAGAAGTCTAGTCAGACACTGATATTCAATTCCCGTGCCTGGCCATGACCTAGTATTGAACATTGCAGCCTAATTTAGCCGATATCAGTCAGCATTTAAAAAATTGCTGATCACAGTCAGCTGAATATTGACTCGTAGGTTTCTACAGCATCTTTATGCAGGATCATCTATCTTTCATAGACGTTCAGCCCAATGCAAAGACTTTTTTTAAGGTCTCAAAGTTCTGGAGTAATCTAGAGTTTATTTCTACTATGTGGTCATCCAATAGCCCTACTCGGGGAATCCGACTCCGGTATCAACTGAAGCATCTATTGTGTTTATTATTTGGGCTTCAAAATCCCATAAGCTTCCCTCTTAACCAATTTTAGATTTCTACTTGTGCAATTTGGAATACCTGTATCTCTGTACAGCACAAAAGATTTGATGCAATATCTGACAATGTAACGGTCTTTCCAACTCTGAGGAATGCCAGGCAAATGCAATAGAGTGATGGCACTGTAAAAGATGGGATCTAAACAATGACTTGCCACATGTGTTTGCAAGGTGCATAGCAAGCAAAAACCCAGGACTTCCATCAGGGAGAGAAAATCTCCTTCAGATGTAGAAAATGGGACATCTATATGAATATTGAATCTGGAGTTAGACTAAACTCTGTTACAACTTTACTGACTTCTTCAAGAGCATTAATTGAGATAGGTGGTGCTAGATAGACTAAGAAAGACAATGGCATAGGACCTTGTACAAGAATTGACAAAACTTCCCTGCAAAAGGAGGGATGGAAAAAGCCCTGCACCATCCACCACTGAGATTGAGCAAAAAGTCTACCCCTCCCTCCCATGCTTTGTAGACAAGCATGTTTCAGGTAAGCAGATTCTCTATCATGTAGCCAACTTTCTCTTACAATAATATCAATTCAGTCTAAAGAAAAAAGCTCAGTGAGGGAGGAAGTGGCATTGGTTCAAGCAATGGCAGCTTGGAGCTGAGACTTTGTTCAAGTTGCTCGTTATATGAGATATTTTAGTTCCAGTTTGCTTCCTTCTTAAGGTTTTGATCAGCGCTGCTGTTGCTCACTCATTTGATGGTGTCCCACAAGAAATCCAAAATTGGTAGATCCACGGCTTCCCAACATGACAAGAATTTGGGTAAGATGAGGGTAGTGGATCAGCAAAGGAGCAAGAATGGCACCAGCGGCAGAGTCTGAGTTGGAGGAGGACTCGGGCACAGGTTCCGACGGTTCTTGTGGGGCAGTGCGAGCATGGGACGTTAAAAAATAGATACAGGCGCTAAAAGCTGATTTTCAGTTGGTTCAGCATGACCTCAAATCCAATCTGGCAGAGATTTTAAAAAAGATGGGAGCACTTGCGGCACAACAGGAGGAAATGGAGGGAAAACTTGCCCAGTGTGAGGAGTACACAGAGGGGATGCAATCTTTTTATGACTCTCAAAATGTGGAAATTAAGCTGTTATGGGAGCGAGTCGAAGACCTCGAGAACAGGTCTTGCAGAAGTAATTTACACTTTAGGGGCATCCCAGAAGAAACTGCTTTTGGGAACTGCGCAGAGGTGGTTCAGGACATTGTACCACAGAAAAACAGGAAACAACCTCCACATAGAAAGTTCCAATCGAAAAGGAATAGAGGATGGGTAATGGACACTCCACCACAGGAACTGGTTCTTGAAAGATACTTTATTCAATGCTTGTACAATAGGACCCGACATGGTTGTTTTGGCGTAATAAAGCGCATACCACAGGGGTCACAATGTTATTCTAAAAATCCTTAAATCTATTCTTTTTATTGATTTATTTTTACTTTTGTTTCATGGTTCCATGTTTTCTTTAGCCTTTGGAGATTTTTAATGGTTGATAGGTTTTTGTGTCTTATTCAATTTTATCCTCGATTAGACATGTGGTTCTAGCATGGATCATTTTACATTGTTATTTTATGTTTTCTTTTTAAAGTACTCATATTTTACATGTGGTGAATATATCTATATCTATATCTAAATATATATATATATATTGTGATAGTCACATCCAGGATAGTTGGGTTAAGGCAGTTTCAGTCTGAAATACAAGTCCCAGAAGGCATTGCAGGCAAGGAGCCAGGGGGTGAGATGAAGAACCCGGACTGAACTCCTAGCTGCAATAGGGGAAGATATGGGTGTAAGCTGGCAGGACGTGTAGATTGGCTGCCACTAGGGGGAAAGAGATAGGAAACCTGGTGTGCAGGAACTCATCATTAGTCTAATGCTCAACTCAGCTGGTATGGGTATAGGGAAAGCTAATGGAAGGAGAATGATTGGTTGTGAGAGCAGAAGCCAGGGATTGATTAGGCAGGTGGGAAGGAGTCCCAGGGGAGAGAAGCAGGAGGAGAGAAACAGTTCCAGGCTGAAAATCCTTGGGTAAGAGAGGTCCCTAAAGTACTGAAGCAGGCTAAAATCCCTTGGGTGTGAGGAAGTCCCAAAGTATTTGAAGGCTGAAAATCCTTGGGTAAGGGAGGTCCCTAAAGTATTGAATTTACCAGTGAAGCTGATGCAGGGTGAAATCCCTTGGGTATGAGGAGTCCCTAAAGTATTGAACTCTCCTGGAGGTAAAGAGAGTAGAAGGTAGAAATTGCTGCTTTGTGATTTAACTGTGATGATGAACTGAAAGGGCTGCTTCTATTTGGAACTGAACTACTATTTATTGTGCACTGGATAAAGAGCCCAGACTGAAGCTGATTGTGAGCCTGTATTGAATTCTGGTATGTGCTGATAGCCTACTGCTTAAAGGGGACTATTTACCACACACTTTCAAGGTGGCTTATATGTGCTTAAGATTGAAGTTGAATGCTGCTGTTGGAACTGTGCATCAGGTCTACTAGAAACCTGCATGGAATAAACTTCTTAGGATTGAAGTTGCTAGTGACCTCTAAGTGCAGCCAAGGATAGAACAATCTCCTCCCGGTACAGTCAAGAAATAAATGTCCACTAGCAACTTCAATCCTCAGAAATTTATTCCATGCAGGTTTCTAGTAATTCCAACAGCAGCATTCAACTATATATATATATAGTAACCATGGACCTCTAAGTGCAGCCAAGGAAGTGTGCCCCAGAAGATGATAAGGCTATTGTGAAGATGAAGTTCCCACCTCAGGATCCCAGGTCCCTCTTTCACTCAGGGTGAGCTGGTTCTCAGTATGCAGATTTTATGCAAATTAGTCTACTACCCCTTTCTGCTCAGGGTGACCTGCTTCTCAAAAGGCAAACACAGTCAGGTCTCACCAACAGGATTTTCTCATACAAATCTTTTATTCCAGCCTCTGGGGCACACTTCTTTTAGCTTAAAACACTTTCACAAGCTTAAACATTTCTTCTTGCACAGTTCAATAACCAACAGATTTCTTCCCCCTGAGCCCTCTCCCACAGGCATTTGGGCTCAGTACTAACTCAGTCCTGGACACACAGTCCCTCCTGGTAGCACACAGCTCTAGACACACAGTCTTTTCATCTTGGACACACAGTCCCTCTTTGAACACACAGTTCTTATAATTGATACTCTAGGGCCTTCTTACCCCAGCCAGCTTCCTTCTTGGTAACACACAGTTCTAGACACCCAGTCTTTTCATCTGACACAGTCTTTTCACCACCAGGCCATAGGGCTCAGCCAGTCCTTCTCATGGGGATCCTCCTGCTTCAGCTACCAGCTCTCTTCTTCACCTGCTAGCTCTCCTCTCCCTCACACTCAGGTGGGGTATTAAGTGGTTAATGACCAAACAAGACCCAGCCCATAACCTGCTGCACCTGTTTCTATCCCCAGGACTCTCCTCGGTCCTAGCGACCTCCTGCTATACACCCCTTACTGGCTCCCTTTAGTGACTCACCCAGCCCTTCTCCCTGGACATTTTAGGGGAACAGCGCCCTCTAGGGGCCTAACCAGGGTAGGACAGCCTCTTCCTTCTCACAATCAAACATATAAACGGCGAGTGACCGTACTCACTCGCAAATGCGCAGTAGAGACCTTCTCTGCCCCGCCCCCGCGTCAATACGTGATGACGGGGGGCGGAACACAGAGGGTCTGTACTGCGCATTTCTGAGGGAGGGACACCGCCGTCTAACGCTCCCCCCACCCGAGTCGCCGCCACCACCCACCTTCTACCCGGTCGGGCCCTCGCTCCATTATTGAAACAGCGAGGGTCCGGGAACGCAGCACTGAGCTCTGCTGAGCTGCCGACATCGCCCTTCCTTCTTCTTCTCTGCCTCTGTCCCGCCCTCGACGACGTTACGTCACACGAGGGCGGGACAGGCAGAGATGAAGAAGAAGGAAGGCCGACGTCGGCAGCTCAGCAGAGCTCAGTGCTGCGTTCCCGGACCCTCGCTGTTTCAATAGCGGAGCGAGGGCCCGGCCGGGTGGAAGGTGGGTGGTGATGGCTCGGGGGGGGGGGGGGGGAGGCAGCGGCAAACTCGGTGGCGGGGGCGGGCCCTTCAACCCCCCCCCTTCCTATAATAGCCCGTTTTTACGGGCTCAAAGGCCGTATATATAAACTTTTTTGTCTGTGTTTTGATAATGTGGTAAGAATTTATTTCTTTTATATGTTTTTAGATTAACATTGTGACCCCTGAGGTAGGCACTTTATTACTCTGAAACACCGACCGTGTCAGGACCTATTGTACAAGCATTGAATAAAGTATCTTTCAAGAACCAGTTCCTGTGGTGGAGTGTCCATTACCCGTCTTCTACTCCTTTTCGATCAGGACATTGTACACCATATTTTGTAACCTGAGAATCCCACGCCGGCAGTGCTTCCTTGCATTAAGCTGGATAGAGCACAGAAGACATGTGGCAATAAGCGTCATGGTGTTTATGTATGATTTCCAACTTAAGGAGAAAGCACTGAGATTGTCGAAAGTGCAGCCCCCTATGTAATGGAAGGTGCTAAAGATTGAAATCTTCAGGATATCTCAGTGATCATGCTTAGGCAGAGAAAGGAGTTTTTTGTTCTCATAGAAGTCCTACCTGAATAAGGTTTTATCTTGAGTTCATCTAGGTCCAGAATGCGATATCCCTAGTTGGCCTTATGACTGAAAAGGGGTCTGTGTCCCAATTGAAATGGAATCTGTGAGAAGTGGCCCATCAAACCAAGAAGCAGGATAAGCCATAGTAAGGGGTGGAGAAGGGAATGGGTCAGTGTTCTCAAGAGACATGGAAAGGAGCATTCAACTATGGCATGGGAGAGCTCCTGAGTTACAAAGTATTTGCTAGCATAACCAGGTAGGCGTTGCACATAAGCACCGCCATACTGGGAAAAGACACAGGGTCCATCAAGCCCAGCATCCTGTCTCCGACAGCGGCCAATCCAGGCTTCAAGAACCCAGCAAAATCAAAAAAAAATTTTTTTAATAATGTTCAATGGAGGTTTTCGACTTCCGGTGATGGAGTGAGAGGAGAGGACGTGCTTTTCTCTCTCTCAAGGATCCCTCCCCCAACAGCACTAAAACGGCACCAAAAATAAGCTGAAAAGCGGCGATTCACACTTGCGGGACCAGATCTATATGGAACAATACCTGATCCGAGCAACAACAGCTATGCCCGGGAAAACGGTGAAGAAAGAAGCTGGCCGGCAGCACGGGACTGGCGAATCCAAAATGGCGGACAGCCCTGCGCCGGCAAACCCGCCGCCGATGTTTACCCCATCGCAACTTGCCCAGTTAACGGAGGCGGTCAAAACGGCAATGGCGCCCCAGTACACCCAGATCTCCGATCAATTAGCAGCGGTAGAAACATTACTGGCACATACGACCAGGAGGACCGGGGACCTGGAAGGCCACATAGTAGCGGCAGAAGAAGCGGAGCATGCGCTGCAGGGGCGAGTACAGGAACTGGAAAAACTGACCGCAGCCCAGGCCCAGCAACTGGATGACCTGGAAAACAGGTCGCGGAGATCAAACCTGAGGATAGTGGGGATCCCTGAGACAGTGCCTGACAATTTGCTTCAAACACAGTTGGAACGCTGGTTAAAAGAAGAATTTGCATTGTCGGACAGTGCAGGACCCCTATGTTTGGAGCGCGCCCATCGGCTGGGCCGCAAGGGAGCTGGAGGTGGCCGAGCGAGAGTAGTCATCACAAAAGTCCACAACTTTGTACATAAAACAGAAATACTACGAGGAGCATGGCAGAAGTGGGACACATTATCCTTTGAGGGAACAAAAGTCAAAATTTTCCAGGACTATTCAGTAGCGCTGCAGGAACGCCGACGCACTTTTGGGCCAATTTGCACAAGGCTAGCAACACAGAACAGAAGATTCATGCTAGTCTACCCGGCGCAACTTAGGGTGTTGCAAAATGGAACTTGGAAAACTTTTCAGACCCCGCAAGAAGCACGGGATGGTCTCCAAGAGCAACTGAACTCTGAAGACACCACCACCTGAACCCAGATCAATGGGGACTTGAGGTATAGGTTTGAATATATTATCACAGAGGACAAAACTAGAATTTGAGGGGTTCTATTGATTAGCATAAAGTACGGAATCAGAGGGGGAAGGCACCCGGGACTGCATCAGGTTAGGAATAAGAGACTGGATAACACAAGGGAAGTGTGAGCTGGGGGAGGAAAGCCATCACTGCAGGTCTTACACCACAGGGTGAATGGGGTGGATAAAGGGTCAAGGGAGAGAGAAATGGGGAAGGTGGGGGGTACAGAGGGAGGGAGGGCAGAGGGAGAAAGGACGGAAGAGGAGGGAGCAAAGGGGAATAGGGAGGGAGGGATGGCTATTGCAGGAAAAATCCGCAGTTTTGGGCCAACAGACACAGGAGGGGGTGGAAGGCAGCGGGGGGGGGGGGGGGGGGGGGGGGAGAGTGGAGGCAATCTTGGAAAGGGAGGGCAGAAACAATACATTTGAATACCAAGGGAGAGCCCCACGACATCTGAGCAGAGCAAGATTCAGGGTAACCACCGATAAGGGTAGACTAGTAGGGAGGTGGGCGAGGCTGGGCGCCCGAGTCCCAAGTATACAAAGGGAGAATTGTATATTAACCATGGCAAATATTACACTGGGATGGCTAAGATGATCCGCTTTATTTCCTGGAACGTTGGGGGCATAGCGACCCCAGTGAAAAGATCAAAAATATTACAGGCACTGCAGAGACATAAGGCAGATGTGGCCTGCCTCCAGGAAACTAGGCTTTCGGAGGAGGAACACTGTAAGTTGAAAAGAGCATGGGTGGGGGGAGTCTTTTCCGCTTCGGCTGATGGCAGGTCGCAGGGAGTAGCAATACTAATAAGGAAAGGAATAGCAGCTAAGGCAAAATTACTCCAGGCAGACCCCCAGGGAAGATACGTGCTAATACACCTTTGGCTTCAGAATAGAGAGTTTCGGGTGGTCTCTTTGTATGGGCCCAATGCTTACACGCCAACTTTTTTCCAGTCTATAATAAAGCAGTGTGCCCCGTACACTTCCCTGAAACTGTTGGTGTGTGGAGACTTTAACTTAGTGGTGGATCCAGGGATAGACACCACCAATCCAAGAGAAGCGCCACAGGGGGGGAGTAGAAAGTGGGCATTCCCGGCGTTCATGCGCGCCCTGAACCTGGTGGACACATGGAGGGCATTGCACCCAGAAACAAGATTACACACACTTATCTAGGGCGCATGGCACCAGCTCCAGGATAGATTATATACTCATAGACAGCTCGGCCTTCTCCTGGGTGCGAGACACTGGAATAGGCCCCACAGAAATATCGGACCACGCGATAGTATGGATGGAGATAGAGGCACTAGAGTATTATCAACATAAAGGGGGATGGAGATACCCGGGGTACCTACATGGGGACAAGGAGTTCACGCACTACCTCAATACCAAGTAGGGGGACTATGAACGGTTTAATAAGCAACACATGAATAATCCTAAATTGTATTGGATGGCCTCCAAAGCGGTCGTTCGGGGGGACATAATTGCCTTTGTACAAACTCGTAAGAAAAAGCAGGCAAGGGCAATTTTACATCTGGAAGCCCAACTTAGGAAGACTAAAAGAATTTACACAAAAAATCCGACGACAGCAAACAAGGAACAGTATTTAGTGGCCCAAGTCACCCTTAATACTCTAATTCATAGACAAACTATAAGATCCCTAACATATTATAAGTGTAGGTTACAGCGCTTTGGTAACAAGGCAGGCACCATGCTGGCGAGATTGCTGAAGACAGAGACGCCAGGGCGGGTGATTACTGCAATACAAGACCACAATGGGGTGACAAAAAATAAAAGTGAGGACATAGGGCAGATATTCTATAGCTATTTTAGTTCTCTCTATGGGGGCTCATCGAGAAAGGACATGGGGACCGTGGCGGGATACTTAGAACAAGCAGGCTTCCCTAAACTCCAGCCACAACAAATAGACATGTTAAATAGACCCATTACAGGGAAGGAACTACAAGACACGATAAAAGCATTGGCCATGAATTCGGCACCCGGGCCTGACGGCTTCATGGGAGAATATTATAAGGCCCTACCGAAAGCAGGCTTGGAGGCGTTTGGGAAATATCTAGAACAAGTAATTGAGGACAAGGAATTTCCCCTGTATGCAAATGACGCTCTGATTACGTTGATACCTAAACCCGGTAGGGAGGGAACGCAACCAGGTTCTTACCGGCCGATCTCCCTGATAAATTTAGACGTAAAAATCCTGGCCAGAATACTTGTCACCCGACTGGGACAATTACTCCCGGACCTAATAGGAGAGGAACAAGTGGGCTTTGTGAGGAACCGACAAGCCGGGAATAACGTTAGACGCCTACTGTTAGCAATGGCAAACAGTCAGCAGGACCAGGAACCAGCCCTGATACTTAGCTTGGATGCCGAAAAGGCGTTCGATAAGGTGGACTGGGGATACCTATTTGAGCTGTTAACCTATATGGGAATTCAGGGATGGTATGGAGATGCATTGAAGGCAATGTACAATAACCCTCGGGCAGCAGTCCTAGTAAATGGAGTAAGGGGAACCCCTTTTGAGATTTGGCAGGGAACTAGGCAGGGATGCCCGCTCTCGCCCCTCCTTTTTGTCCTAGCAATGGAGCCCTTACTACACGTTCTCCAGGCGGATGGGGGGGTGAGGGGGGTACCTTTGGCGGGAGGTACAGTTAAGGCTCTGGCGTTTGCTGACGACCTCCTTGTAATAACCCAGCAGCCTGAACGGGCAATACCTAGGATATTGGAGGTGGTACAGGAGTTCGGGGCCCTTTCAGGGTACATATTGAACATTCAAAAATCTAGGGCTTTGGAGGTACTACAGGGGGACACTCTCAGGCAGAAACTGACTTTGCCCATAGAGTGGGAGGCAGAGGCAATAAAGTATCTAGGTGTGATAATCCCCCGAGAACTCCCACAGCTGTATGATCGGAATGTGAGAAAGTTGCTGAACACCACAAAGCTAAATTTGCAAATGTGGCAAGGATTCCCGCTATCGCTCATGGGCCGGATAGCCCTCTACAACATGGTGACAGTACCCAGATGGCTCTATGTATTTCAGACTTTGCCTTTATTCCTGACCAAGGCAGATGAAAAGCGGCTAAATAAGATCTTGCAGACCTTCTTGTGGGCACAGAAAAAACCAAGAATAGCCTTGTCTACCCTTCACCTATTGAGGGAATTTGGAGGTTTAGGACTGTTGAATTTACGTGATATGACGATTGCAAGTGGAATGAGGCACCTGAATGACTGGCTAAGGCACACACAATATTTTACTCCCTCTCACCTTGAGCTACAAGAAGTAGGCCAGAGACATATTAGTTAATTGTTACATAAGAAGAGCAAAGGAGAGACTAGCTTGCTGGTGCCAGCGCAAATTTTACCCACGGCGCAGGCGGTGTGGCGCTGGCTCTGCCGACACCACAAATTCCGGGCCAGCACAACTCCATACCTTCCAATCTGGGGCAATCCGGAATTTCTGCCTGGACAGCAACATGCAGCTTTTCTACGCTGGAGGGACAAAGGATTGGAGTACATGTTTCAGGCAATCAATGAGGATGGAAAGATTAAATCATGGGACCAACTTAAAACACAGTACTCACTCTGCTCATCAGATTGGTTTCATTACTTGCAACTGCAGCATTATAGCAACAGCCTCCCACAAGAAGCACTGACAGAAGATGTGCAAGAAGAACTGGGGTCGGCGCTATCATTGGGAGCGCAGCAAAAAGTCCCATTGAAATATTATCACAGACATCTAAAGGACATGGCAAAAGAGCCAGATTTTGAGACATTATCGAAATTGTGGAGTGTGGAGTTGGGGATGAACATAGCTGCGACACTGATCCGGGAACACTTAATTGGATACCGTAAGAGTACGGATCAAACAAATTACTGGGAGATGCAGTTTAAGTTCATTCTGAGAGTGTATATCCCCCCAGACGCGCATTTCACATGGGCCTATCGCCAGATGGAGCATGCCCCAAGTGTAAGGCAGAAGGAGCAACACTAGGGCATATGTTCTGGTGCTGCCCGCGAGTCGGAGCATATTGGAAGGAATTGACTCGGCGGGTGGCGGACATGTGGGGCATACAGTGGCAAGCAGAACCGATGTTATTGTTCGGCCACTCGAGGCTGTCTGGAGGCTTGCCAAGAGGATGCCGAGCATTTGTATCCAGAGCGATCATGGTTGCTGAGAAAATAATCTTGCTGATGTGGTTGTCGGTGGAGAGCCCTACGGTTTCCCAATGGAGAGGGCAGATGATCAACCTGCTGCGCACGGAGCGGACCAGCCTGTGGTCCCAAGGGCCCCTACTCACAAAAAAGTTTTGGAACTGTTGGACTCTATTCTAGCTGACCCTGACACCCCAAGCCAGAGGACAAATAATGAATATGTGATATAAGAACTGTAGAAGAGCAGAAAAATAAGAACGCTGCGGACTATAACTGTGATAGAGGGGGGCAAGGGTGGGGGGGTAGGGGAAGGGGAGGGAGGGAGGGATAAAAATGGGGAAAAAAAAGGTATTGGAGAACAATGGATCAGTCTGGCGATAAAAGGAAGACATTATAATGCCATCTTTTGACTTACATTGTGTTTAGCTATATAAGACACTGTTGAGATATATGTTGGACAAATAAGTTGTTTGTGTTGGTCTAAATAAGTTAAATAAGATACTAGAGTATTTGTTGAACAAGCATATTTTGAAGTTTTCCAATAAAAAACTATTGAAAATAATGTTCAATGGACTTTTCCCTCAGGAATCTGTCCAAACCCCCCTTAAACTCCGTAAGGCCAGCTGCTGTCACTACATTCTCCGTCAACGAGTTCCAGAGTCCAACTACACGCTGAGTAAAGAAAAACTTTATCCTATCTGTTTTAAATCTACAATATTCTAGCTTCATCTTGTGTCCCCTGGTTCTATTGTTGTTTGAAAGTGTAAACAAACGCTTCACATCTGTCCGCTCTACTCTGCTCTTTATCTTGTAGACTTCTATCATATCACCCCTCTGCTGCCTTTTCTCCAAGCTGAAGAGCCCTAACCTTGTAATATTAGGTAAAAAGGGCATGGTCAACTATGGTTAAAGGTAACAACAACCAGGTATAACTGTGAGTACTAGCTGGCATCAGTATAAATTTACATTTGCAATACCAAACAGAAATATTTCTAAGCCATTCGGCTTTTTAATCAGCCTTTACATATTCCTCCCCTTCACCTTACAGTCTCTCAAGGCAGCTTTTGCACTTTCCCCTAACATATCTAAAAAAAAGTTTTGACCTCCTGTTTTACCATATTAGCTACATTTTCTTCCATTGGCACGTTTGCTCTGCTCATTACTTTCCCAGCTTCTCAGCTTTTCCAGATATTATTGCTTGTCTTACTCCTTCTATGATCTCTTATACTTTATGAATGTTAACTTTTTTCCTTACATTTTGAGCAACATCTTTAGAAAAACACAGCAGCTCTTTTTCTTCTTGCTTGTATTTATGTGTTGCCTATACAGTATCTCCTTTTACTTCTTCCCATGGTTTTACTTCCCCTAGATTTTCCCATTCAGCTAATGACACCTTGAGGTATCCCACTTCTTAAAGATAGCTTTGCTTTTGAATGAACCATCTCTACCTATGTTCTAATATTCAACTATACCATCCATTGATTATTGGATCCCAGATGATCACCTGCAGTAATAAAGACCTGCAAAAATGTAAGACATGGAGGAAAGTATATCACATTATACTATTTGGTATGAGTGTGGCTGTTGTGTTACGAGCATTGGTGCCATCTTTCTCTATTGGCATGGTGGTTTGATATTGCAACATTATATAGAACTGCCCTGATTTAGATATCGATGTTCGATCATGAAGGTATGTGTCCTGCACAGAGTGGTGGGTGCAGCTCTGGCTGCCTTGCTGAGCAGACTGGATGGACCATATAGCTCTTTATCTGCTGTCATTTACTGTGTTACTGTGTTCAATAAGAAACAACATTCAAAACAAAACTAAAATCAATGATTTTCAGCCAGTGCAGTGACTGGCTTAAGTTAAACACTAGTACCAGTGTTTAACTTAATCCATATGTTTCTTTATTAGATTCTTGACATACTGCCTTTCTGTGGTGCAACCAAGGCAGTTTACATATTATATACAGGTACTTTATCTGTCCCTAGTGGGCTCATAATCTTAAGTTTTTGTACTGGGGCATTGGAGGGATGTGACTTTCTCAGGGTCACAGGAGCAGTAGTGGGAATCAAATCCTGTTTTCCTAGTTCTCAGCCCAGTATTAGTCATTAGGCTACTCAGGCAGCAGTGCTGAATCTACAGATAATGCACAATCTTTTTTGTTGACATGTAATCTTTCCTCTTCCCATTATTCTCTTGTGTTCTTTTGTGTGTTTATTTTCCCTCTCCCGTTTAGTTTACTAATTATAAACTGCTTAGATTTCTCCTCAAAAATTTGCGGTGTAACAAATAATTCGAACTTGCTTAGGTTACGGTACGCATGATATTCAGTAGGCCTAAGCTATACATATAAATAAGTACATAAGTAATGCCACACTGGGAAAAGACCAAGGGTCCATCGAGCCCAGCATCCTGTCCACGACAGCGGCCAATCCAAGCCAAGGGCACCTGGCAAGCTTCCCAAACGTACAAACATTCTATACATGTTATTCCTGGAATTGTAGATTTTTCCCAAGTCCATTCAGTAGCGGTTTATGGACTTGTCCGTTAGGAAACTGTCTAACCCCTTTTTAAACTCTGCCAAGCTAACTGCCTTCACCACGTTCTCTGGCAATGAATTCCAAAGTTTAATTACGCATTGGGTGAAGAAACATTTTCTCTGATTTGTTTTAAATTTACTACACTGTAGTTTCATCACATGCCCCCTAGTCCTAGTACTTTTGGAAAGCATGAACAGACACTTCACATCCACCTGTTCCACTCCACTCATTATTTTATATACCTCTATCATGTCTCCCCTCAGCCGTCTCTTCTCCAAGCTGAAAAGCCCTAGCCTCCTTAATCTTTCTTCATAGGGAAGTCGTCCCATCCTCGCTATCATTTTTGTCACCCTTCGCTGCACCTTTTCCAATTCCACTATATCTTTCTTGAGATGCGGCGACCAGAATTGAACACAATACTCAAGGTGCGGTCGCACCATGGAGCGATACAACGGCATTATAACATCCTCACACCTGTTTTCCATACCTTTCCTAATAATACCCAACATTCTATTCGCTTTCCGAGCCGCAGCAGCACACTGAGCAGAAGGTTTCAGTGTATTATCGACGACGACACCCAGATCCCTTTCTTAGTCCGTAACTCCTAACGTGGAACCTGGCATGACATAGCTATAATTTGGGTTCTTTTTTCCCACATGCATCATCTTGCACTTGCTCACATTAAACGTCATCTGCCATCTAGCTGCCCAGTCTCCCAGTCTCGTAAGGTCCTTCTGTAATTTTTCACAATCCTGTCGCGAGTTAACGACTTTGAATAACTTTGTGTCATCAGCAAATTTAATTACCTCGCTAGTTACTCCCATCTCTAAATCATTTATAAATATATTAAAAAGCAGCGGTCCTAGCACAGACCCCTGAGGAACCCCACTAACTACCCTTCTCCATTGTGAATACTGCCCATTTAACCCCACTCTCTGTTTCCTATCCTTCAACCAGTTTTTAATCCACAATAGGACTTTTCCTCCTATCCCATGACCCTCCAATTTCCTCTGTAGCCTTTCATGAGGTGCCTTGTCAAACGCCTTTTGAAAATCCAGATATACAATACCGGATCCCCTTTGTCCACATGTTTGTTTACTCCTTCAAAGAATTGAAGTAAATTGGTCAGGCAAGATTTCTCCACACAATTAGCAGCTGAATGCCACCAGTACTCAGATCATTTTAAACCCACCCTCTCCAATTCCAAACTTAGCCCACAAATACATGGATAGTATTGTGCCCTTTTTGCAATTTCCATAAGAACATAAGAACAACCATAGCCCAGTATCTTGCTTCCAGCAGTAGCCAATCCAGGTCACAAGTACCTGACAAAAACCCAAATAGTGGCAACATTCCATGCTACCAATCCCAGGGCAAGCAATGGCTTCCCCCATGTCCTTCTCAATAGCAGACTTTTCCTCCAGGAACTTGTCCAAACCTTTTTTAAACCCAGATACGCTGTTATAACCACATCCTCTGATAACGAGTTCCAGAGCTTAACTAATCTTTGAGCGAAAAAATATTTCCTCCTATTTTGTTTTAATAGTATTTCCAAGTAACGTCATGGAACACCTCCGTAGTGCAATGGTTAGCGCAGCAGCCAGGGAACTGGGTTCAGTTCCCACTGCTGCTCCTTGTATCTCCATTGCCCAAGGTATAAAACAAGCACCTGTATACCATATGTAAACCGTTTTGATTGTAACCACAGAAAAGTAGTATATCAAATCCTGTCCCTTTTCCCTCCTCTCAACTTCATTGAGTGTCCCATAATCTTTGTACTTTTTGACAGAGTTAAAAATCGACTCTCTTACTTTCGAAAGCCCAATATCCTTATATTTTAAAAACAAAATATACAGAGAAGGGAACTATATAATGGCCACACAGGAGACAACACATAACTTCCTTTGAATATCTGCCCTGGAAAAGATTTATGATGAGAACAGAAAAAACTACAGTAGGTATTTGCAGTCAGTAATTGGATAAGAATGACTCGGCTGTGGATGTGCTCAAGTTATGGTCATCCAGATGCTGGGATGTTGCAGTCAAACTTTGATCTACCAAAGTCAATAATAAGCAAGAAGACCATGAAAAATGTACTTTAAAAGATATATCACTTACTTAAATATCACTAATGGGGCAAAGCTTTAACTATGCAGCTCCTGCGGCTTAACAGTATATACCATCTCAATTATCTTCTGAACTTCCAATTACATATATAAGTCAAAGCTTTAGATTTCACATTATTCATTTAGGGGGTCATTTACTTTACATGCTAGCACCATTCACATACTTATTTACTGCAGAGACAATTGCATGAAATGAGGCCTGAGGTAAATAATGAATGTTAATGACATTAGCATGTGTTAACTGTGTTAGTAAATAGCCTCCTTATTGTCCACATATATGTTTATAGAAACACAGAAGATGATGGCAGGGAAGGCATGTTTTGGCATCCTGTTACAATAAAGTAGAGCTGCACTCAACAAGTGTTACAACTCATCACTAAAAACTGTAGCGCAAAGCATTTTTTATGTAGAAGACAAAAAAACAAAACACAAATCAGTATAAATCCAAGCATAAAATGGAAAACCCTTTACTTTAATGTGCCTCATTCTAAAACCATACTGCCACTATTTAACTCCTGATAAGAGCCCTTAAGATAAGTTATACAGGGTCATTTTTCAAAAACATTTTTACTCAGGTAACTAAAGGCAACTGCTGGAGCAACAAACAATGCTAATCTAATCTAATTGTGCTGAATCCCATCTAACATAATAATTTGCTCCTCCAACATTCCAATGTGTCTCACTGGGATCGTAACCACCTGCTGCCATCACTCCTCCAACGTTCTCCTCCAACGTTCCAATGTGTGTCACTGGGATTGCAACCACCTGCTGACGTCACTCCTCCAACGTTCTCCGTCCCCCCTCCCTCCCAGTTCCATGGGACCCTGGAACTGGGAGGGAGGGACAGAGGGAGGGGGGACCCTGGAAATGGGAAGGAGGGAGGGGTACACTGGAACTCGGAGGGAGGTGGAGGGGGCAGGGGAGAGATGCTACACATGGATGGATGGAGGGGGCAGGGCACAGAGGACGTTGCCTGCATATGGATGAATGCAGGGGAGAGAGCATAATGCAGGGGAGGGAGGGGACCCTGAAACTCGGAGGGAGGCAGGGAGGGGACGACCCTGGAACTCGGAGGGAGGGATGGGGACAACAACCCTGGAACTCGGAGGGAGGGAGGGAGGGGGGACGACCCTGGAACTCAGAGGGCGGGAGGGAGGAGGGAACCTGGCACACACTCTCATGCTCACACACACACACTCTATCTCACAGACAAACTCACACCCAGTCTCACACTCTCTGTCACACTCGCACATTCACTCTCTCTCACACAGTCACTCTCGCACACACTCTCTCAAACATACATACTCCGAGGAAAACCTTGCTAGCGCCCATTTCATTTGTGTCAAACGGGCCTTTTTTTACTAGTAAGGTACATTGAAGATTACAACAGTAATACTATATTACATGAGCCAGCAAATTAACTAGGAAGTACAAGTAACAGATTAACATCAAATTTCTGACATAAGGATTTTAGAGAATGTTGAAAAAAAAAATAAGAACTCAAACTTTTAAGATCTCTCAGAAAGGAATTACAACATTGCACAGTCTGAAATCCAAAATAATGTTTAAAGATCTTAAAGTAGCATTTCTAGATGCTTTTTTATAAGACTTTGGAGGACAAATTATCACGTTTCCTTTGGAGAGGTAAACCACCCTGAATTGCATTGTGAAAGCTTAAGATGCTCAAGAAATATGGGGGCGTACATTTCCTGGATTTTAAATTATTAGGAAAGGGATGGTTAAGAAAATCAAGAATACTATAGTGCCTTTGTATCACTTCATGGTGCGACCTCATCTTGAGTATTGCATTCAATTCTGGTTGCCGTATCTCAAAAAAGATATAGCGGAATTAGAAAAGGTTTAAAGAAGAGCAACCAAAAGGATTAGGGCTCTTCAGCTTACAAAAGAGGCAGTTGGGGTGGGGAGGGGGGGGGGGGGATATGATTGAGGTCTATAAAATCCTAGAACAAGTAGAAGTGAATCAATATTTTATTCTTTCATAAAGTACAAAGACTAGGGGACACTCAATGAAGTTGCATAGAAATACTTTTAAAACAAGTAGGGGTTTCACAGGAGAATATTACAACATGTAAACAAGATGGAAGGCCCTCCTTAGTAGTAAGTTTAGATGCGGAGAAGGCCTTTGACCGGGTCGGGTGGGACTTCTTGTTTCAGACCTTAGAAAGCATGGGTATAGCGGGGTGGTTCCTGCGGGCTGTTCGTACTCTATATTGCCAGCCCACGGCGAGGGTTCTTGTAAATGGCACAAGAGAGTCAGAGTTCCAAATATGTCGTGGAATGAGACAGGCGTGTCCACTCTCCCCGCTACTTTTTGTTTTATCCTTGGAGCCACTGCTGAGGATCATTGCATCTACCCAGGACCTTGAGGGGGTCACCTTGGCATGACATCAGGGCGTTGGCCTACGCAGATGATCTGCTGGTACTATTGAAAAACCCTACCCAGAGCTTAAGCAGGCTGCTGCAGATAATTGAACAATTTGGGAAATTTTCTGGCTTTAAATTAAATTTACACAAGTCCATTGCACTTCCCATTTTACCAGACGTCAAAACATCTTGGCCTGGACAGTTTCCCTTACAGTGGGCGCAGGGCATGATTAAGTATTTAGGAGTATGTATTCCAGCTGATTTGTCCCAGTTATATGAGCTAAATATACAACGCTTATTAAAAGACACTGAAAAACAATTGCAGGCATGGGGATCCCTTCCACTCTCTCTCCTGGGGCATATTGTATTGTACAACATGATTGTAGTTACAAAGTGGCTCTACGTTTTTCAAACTCTCCCGCTTTACTTAAAGAGGGGGGAGGAAAAGAAATTAATGAGGTTAATGCAAAAATTTTTGTGGAGTGGGAAGAAACCCCGCCTTTCCATTCCAACACTGAGTATACCGGTAGAATATGGGGGTTTGGGACTACTGAACGTGAAATATCTAACAATAGCTAGTGGCATGCGCCACATCACTGACTGGTTTTGCAGAACACAGGACCATACAAATACAGAACTGGAATTACAATTATACCCAGAAACGCACTTCAGCAGCTATTTGCACACGATGGGATTACCATTGCCGCCCCTACTGAAGCATACAGGAATAATGACATCAGCAAAAGCAACTTGGAAATGGATCTGTAAATTACACGGATTTTCTTCGAAGGTTACACCATACTTGCCAATATGCGGGAACCCTGCCTTTGCACCTGGAAGGCTGTATTCGGTGTTCCGCAGATGGAAAAGGAAAGGGATAGTATACTTGTTACAAGTACTTACCCGTGAAGGACAGAAAAAGCCATTTCAGGAGCTCTGTGCTGAATACGCCTTACCACCCTCCGATCAGTTCTATTATGCACAGCTAAAGCATTATATACGCTCCTTGTCCTGGGAGGTGCTGGCGGAGGATGTCCAGGAAGAGTTGGCAACAGCATTCTCTTTAGAGGCACAGCAAAACGTGCCCCTCACGTTCCATCACAGGCACATCAGGGACACAGTTACCGAACTAGACTATGCCAAGTTACTGGCTGCCTGGAAACGAGATATCCCCATGGCCCTTACATTGCCTCAGTTCAAGTCCCATGTGCTTACAATGCGCAAAACAATGAACATGACGCAGCACTGGGAGCTACAATACAAATTTGCTCTTCAACTCTACATTTCTCCTAGAAGAGCCTTTCACATGGGACTCTCGCCTTGGGGAGAGTGCCTCAAATGCAGGGATTCGGGGGCCACCCTCGGGCACATATTTTGGTCCTGCAAAGGCATAGTCCAATTTGGAAGGAGCTAGTACAATATGTTTCTGAGATGTGGAAGGCGGGCTGGAAGTATGACTCGGCGCTGCTCCTGGGCCATCCTGTTCTCATACACCCTGTCCCATCAGGATTTTACTGCTTTTGTACGCAAAGCTATTGTAGTGGCTAAACAAGCAATACTCTCAGAATGGCTTACATACAACTACCCTACAGTATCGCAGTGGTGTGTGCGTATGATAACATTACTGCGGGTAGAGAGGGTGGGAATTACAGATTTTAAAACTAAGACTGGAGTGCGTTTCCAACTCACTTGGACTCCCTTTTGGAATACTCTGACTCCAACTACCAGGAGTAGACTGTTAAACTTCTAGATATTGCCCTGTACCCTGCGTTATTATGTTCATTTTGATGCCATAGCAAAGGAAAAAAGGGGGTGGGTGGGAGGGGAAGGGAAGGGGAGGGAAGGTTAAGTTCTATTTGTTGGGGTAGAAGTACTATGTGTTAGTTTAGCCACATTGGGGGAAAATATCAGATGTTCATACATGATGATGTTAACTTTTCTTCTTAAGTTTTGAATAAAAATGATTGAAACATTAAAACAAGTAGGGGGAAATACTTTTTCACTCAATGAATAGTTAAGCTCTGGAACTCATTTCTGGAGGGGAAAGGAAATGGGACTTGATACACTGCCTTTCTGAGGTTTTTTGCAACTACATTCAAAGCGGTTACATATGTTCAGGTACTTATTTTATACCAGGGGCAATGGAGGGTTAAGTGACTTGGCCAGAATCACAAGGAGCTGCAGTGGGAATCAAACTCAGTTCCCCAGGATCCAAGTCCACTGCACTAACCACTAGGCTACTCCTCAGTGGTTAGCATATCTGGGTTTAGGATATCTGGGTTTAACAAAGGTTTGGACAAGTTTCTGGAGGAAATGTCCATAGTCTGCAATTGAGATAGATATGGGGAAGCCACTGCTTGCTTTAGGATTGGTAGCATGGAATGTTGCTACTATTTGAGTTTCTGCCAGGTACTTGTGACCTGGATTGGCCACTGTTCGAAACAGGACCTACTGGACTAGATATTGGTGTGACCCAATATGGCTATTCTTATGTTCGTATTAGTCAGATATTTACATCAAGCATGGATGCTATTCAAAAATATCATCCTGGAAACCCAGACCAGACATACATATTCCATGTATTAAAAAAGGAGGATGGAAGGCCAAATGACAGCTGGCATGGTTGAAAAATGAGGTGAAGGAAACTGTTAGAGCTAAAAGAAAACCCTTCAGAAAATGAAAGAAGGATCTGACTGATAATAATAGGAAACAGCATAAGGAATGGCAAGTCATGCAAAGCACTGATAAGGAAGGCAAAAAGATCAATGAAACGAAGATTACATTGGAGACAAAAACACATAGTAAAATCTTTTTTAGGTACATTAGAAGCAAGAAGCCAGTAAAAGAATGAGTTGGACCACTAGATGACTGAGGGGTAAATGGGGCGCTCAAGGAAGATAAGACCATAGTGGAGAGACTAAATGAATTCTTTGCTTCAGTCTTCACCGAGGAAAATGTGGGAGAGAACCAGAACCAGAAATGGTATTCAGTGCTGATAAGTCAGAGAAACTGGAACAAATCTCTATAAACCTGGAATATGTAATGGGGCAATTTGACAAATAGAAGAGTAACAAATTGCCTGAACTGGATGGTATACATCCCAGAGTACTGATAGAATTGAAAATTAACTTGCAGAGCTATAGTTAGTAGCATGTAATTTATCTTTAAAATCAAGCATGGTACCAGAAGACTGAAGAGTGACCAATGTAATGCCATTTTTTTAAAGGGTTCCAGAGGTGATCGGGGAAATTATAGATTAGTAAGCCTGATGTCATTGCCGGGCAAAATGGCAGAGACTATTATACAGAACAAAATTATATAGTGTACATGCAAGCATGGTTAATTACACAAAGCCAACATGGATTTAGTCAAGAGAAATCTTGTCTCACCAATCTATTACATTTCTTTGAAGGGGTGAACAAACATGTGGATAAAAATGAGCCAGTTGATATTTTGTATCTGGATTTCCAAAAGGTTTTTGACAAACTACCCCATGAAAAACTCCTGAGGAAATTAGAATGTCATGGGATAGGAGGTAATGTCCTATTTAGATAAAGAATTGGTTAAAAGATAGAAAACAGCGAGCAGTGCTAAATGGTCAGTATTCTCAATGGTGAAGGGTAAATAGTGGGGTTCCCCTGGGGAGGTCTGTGCTGGGATCCCTGCTTTTTATTTACATATTTATAAACGATCTAGAGATAGGAATAACTAGTGAGTAATTAAGGGCTCCTTTTACCAAGCTCCGGTAAAAGGGGCCTTGCAGTAGCGTCAGCGTATGGATTTGCCACACGTCAAGTCCCTTTTACTGGAGCAGGTAAAAAGCCAAAAAAAGGTAATGGCTGTGCAGTAAATTTACTCTTTCCAAAAATACTAGGACTAGGGGGCACGCAATGAAGCTACTAAGTAGCAAATTTAAAACAAACTGTTGAAAATATTTCTTCACTCAACATGTAATTCAACTCTGGAATTCATTGCCAGATAATGTGGTAAAAGCAGTTAACTTAGCAGAGTTTAAAAAAAGGTTTGGATAATTTCCTAAAAGGAAAGTCCATAACATAGTAACATAGTAGATGACAGCAGATAAAGACCTGTATGGTCCATGCAGTCTGCCCAACAAGATAAACTCATTACACATGGTATGTGATACTTATATGATTCCTGACCTTGATTTCTCTTTGGCATTTTCAGGGCACAGACCGTAAAAGTCTGCCAGCACTAGCTTTGCTTCCAATTGCCAGTGTTGCCACCCAATCTCCGCTAAGCTTCAGTGGATCCATTCCTTCTAAACAGGATTCCTTTATGTTTAGTCCATGGTTTTTTGAATTACATTACTGTTTTAATCTCCACTGCCTCATGCGGGAGGGCATTCCAAGTATCTACCACCCTCTCTGCCCCCCTTCAACATGTCCTATAGTTCTGTCACCTTCCCGTCTCTGGAAAGGGTTTGTTTGTAGATTAATACCTTTCAAATATTTGAACATCTGTATCATATCACCCCTATCATTAAATCATAGTATCATAAGCCATTATTAAGATAATGTTGGGAAAATGTACTGCTTATTTCAAGGATAAGCAGCTGTATAAAATCTGTTTCTACTCTTTTTGAAATTTTGCCAGGCACTTCTGACCTGGATTGGTTATTGTTGTTAACAGGATACTGGGCTTGATGGACCTTTGATCTGTCCCAGTATGACAACGCTTATGTTCTTACGGTGCACCTCCAGCCGTCTTCCCTAGGCTGTCACTCTTCCCCACTCCTTTTAACAACCCTGTGTGTATTGTATATCAGAGTTCTATGTAGGAGTTCTCAAAATAACAGAGTCAATTCATCATTGGAAAATTGTGTTTTCACAAATAGTAACTATTGTACAATGGTCTATTTGAGAGAAATTCCAGGTGTTAAAAGATTCAATATGGCAGAAGGTAGCACCACCACAGATACTATTGATGCATTCCATTCCACTGAGGATGCCCTCTATTCCACTTATGGATGCCCTTCATTCTCACCCAGATACAGTTATTTACCCTTTCATATGCTCTTTTCTTTTGTCTCTCCAACCCAGAAACCCAAATGTGTTTTTCCCCCCAGGACTAGAGTACCTCCAGAAGACACTCGGTGGTCTCCGCATAGCCTCTATGGGAGCAATGCTGGTACTATATTTTCCTTTCCTCTCCAGGATTAACACAAACTCTAGCTTAACCAAGCTGTATTTTATTAATTACATAGTACATGGAGGGCCATAATCGAACGGGGCCGGCCATCTATAAAGGCGGCCATCTCTAACGCCGGCCCCATCAAGCGACGTACCCGACTGTATTATCGAAACAAGATGGCCGGCCATCTTTCGTTTTGATAATACGGTCGGGGCCAGCCAAATCTCAACATTTGGCCTGCCCTTAGAGATGGCCGGCGTTAGAGATGGCCACCATTGGTTTTCACCGATAATGGAAACTAATGGGAGCCATCTCAATCCCCGGCCAAATCCAAGTCATTTGGTCATGGAAGGGGGCCAGCATTGTAGTGCCACTGGTCCCCCTCACATGCCAGGACACCACCGGGCACCCTAGGGGGCATTGCAGTGGACTTCACAAATTGTTCCCAGGTACATAGCTCCCTTACCTTGTGTGCTGAGCCCCCCAAATCCCCCCAAAACCCACTCCCCACAACTGTACACCACTACCATAGCCCTTAGGGATGAAGGGGGGGCACCTACATGTGGGTACAGTGGGTTTGGGGGGGTTTGAGGGCTCCCATTTACCACCACAAGTGTAACAGGTGGGGGGGAGATGGGCTTGGGTCCGCCTGCCTGAAGTGCACTGCACACACTAAACTGCTCCAGGGACCTGCATACTGCTGTCATGGAGCTGGGTATGACATTTGAGGCTGGCATAGAGGCTGGCAAAAAATGTTTTTTATATTTTTTTTGGGTGGGAGGGGGTTGGTGACCACTGGGGGAGTAAGGGGAGGTCATCCCCCATTCCCTCCGGTGGCCATCTGGTCAGTTGGGGCACCTTTTTGAGGCTTGGTCGTGAACAAAAAGGGACCAAGTAAAGTTGGCCAAATGCTCGTCAGGGCCGGCTTTTATTTTTCCATTATCAGCCGAAGCCGGCCATCTCAACCACGCCCCTGTCCCACATTCAGTACACTGCCAACACGCCCCCTTGAACTTTCGCTGGCTCTACGATGGAAAGCAGTTGAAGCCGGCCAAAATTGGCTTTCGATTTTACCGATTTGGCCGGCTTTAGGAGAAGGACGGCCATCTCCCGATTTGTGTCGGAAGATGGCCAGCCTTCTCGTTTGAAATAAGCAGGATGGTAACAGAGTAGATGACGGCAGAGAAAGACCTGTATGGTCCATCCAGTCTGCTCAACAAGATAAACTCATATGTGCTACTTTATGTGTATACCTGTCCTTGATTTGTATCTGCCATTTTCAGGTCACAGACCGTAGAAGTCTGCCTAGCACTAGCCCCGCCTCCCAACCACTAGCCCCGCCTCCCACCACCGGCTCTGCCACCCAATCTCCGCTAAGCTTCTGAGGATCCATTCCTTCTGAACAGGATTCCTTTATGTTTATCCCACGCATTTTTGAATTCTGTTACCGTTTTCATCTCCACCACCTTCCGCGGGAGGGCATTCCAATTATCCACCAACTCTCTCAGTGAAAAAATCTTCCTGACATTTTTCTTGTCTGCCCCCCTTCAATCTCATTTCATGTCCTCTAGTTCTACCGCCTTCCCATCTACGGAAAAGGTTTGTTTGCAGATTAATACCTTTCAAATATTTGAACATCTGTATCATATCACCCCTGTTTCTCCTTTCCTCAGGGTATACATGTTCAGGTCAGCAAGCCATGTTTCACTGTAGACCCCAGGGGGTCCTTGTACTAAGCTGCATTAGGCAGTAGCGCATGCCTAATTCAGCAAAATAGTCCACTGCCTGATGTGCTCAGGCATCCTATGAAAACGTCAAATATGCGCGTGCTAACCGTGTACTAAAAAACTCTTTTTGAGGGGGCGTGTCAGGGGCAGAGACGTGGGCATTCCTAAACTAACAAGTTAATGCAGCTACATTACTCTGTGCTTACTGGGTAGCACATGGATATCGCGTGAGTCCTTACCACCTACAAAATAGGTAGCGATAAGTGCTCGTGCAGTAATTAAAAAAAATTGCCTTGTGCTAATGGCAACATTAGTGCATGGCCCTTAATGAAAAAGTTGAAAATTGGGGTTGACCTTAGCATGTGGGAAAGACTAGCGTAAGAGTACGCCAAAGCCATTTTTTACCACACCTTTATAAAAGGACCCCTTAGTGCCCATCAGTAACCTAGGTAACCTTCTGGTTACCCAAATGTACTTTATTCCTCCCCTAGAACTAGAGTATCACCAGAAGACCCCGGTGGGAGCAGTTCTGGTATTTTTATTTTCCTTCCTTTCCAGGGTTAAACACAAACTCTAGCTTCAGCAAGCTGTATTTTATTCAGTAATATCACTGTGATTCACTGTAGTCCCCAGGCTTTTATATGTTCACTTATTGCCCAACAGTAATATAGCTATAAAGGGTGTTCACATATGCAGTAATAAGACACATGAATGACTCATGTTCATGTCAGTTTTTAATCATATCCCATATCAAAGTCTAATTATTTTATCATTTTTCTAGACACTTGAAAACCACTATACAACGGCAGTGTATTACATTTATTTTAGCTCATAGCAGTCATGGTCCAGTTCTTTAAAAGCTGTTCTTAATCAATCCACCAGAGCTCAGCCTTTTAAATTCTTCTGTTTTCAGTTGCCCTAGCCATCTGATTTAGTCACTTGGGAATATTAACATTTTCCTTCCCCACTGCTTTCAATTCACGAGTCCTTATCTGCAAATGACAGTGATAGCGTATGATGAGAAGGAAAGGATGTGAAACTTTCAGCTCTGACAAAGCTACTGGCTGCAGTTTCTTCTGAAAAAAGCCACTTCAAAGAGAAAGTGCCATTTTTTTCTACAGGGGATTGTTGCATTTGCCCTTTTAAAACAATTTACAAAATCCTTCATCTTACATAATAAATTTGCCTTGGGTGAATTTATTCAAAAAGATGGTATCAATATTGTTGCAGGAATTACCACTATTGTTAGCAGAATCTGTGGTACTTCAGGAGTCAAACACCACACACCAGACTGAGAGAAAAGTCTTCTTTATTTGCCAGCAAACAAAGTAGGACATCAGCTCTAGCTCTCTCTGGTCCTGTCCTTCTGTGTCTCTTCTTCTGAGCTCTCTGGATCCTGCGTCTCCTGTCTTCTCCTGTCTGTTGTCTCTCTCGTCTCTGCTCCTTCTCTAATGTAAGCTGCTTCTGCTCTCCTTTATATAGGGTCCTAAACCCTTCTAGCCCCCCTTTCTCACCAGATGGTAAAGAATAGATTGATTACCCTGTCTTGAACTAATTATCTCTATACATTTACTCAAAAATATCAGTTACATAGGTTTGAGATATTTCCTAAACTGACCTATGACCTGGGGCCTCTCAAACTAGACAATGTGGCACCTATCTCCTGCATTTTATTATTATTCACATAATCAGATTCCCAATTATAGCTTAAAATACTAACCGGACTCTGGCATTCATTAAGGGGCCAATCTTGCTTAATGGCACACAGACATGGTTTGTTATTACTTTCAGAAGACCAGTCCTACACTTAGCTATAATCAATCAAGGAGAAGAGTTGACTTTCCCTGACCTCTTTCACCTTCTAGCTTCATACACAGAACTAGCTAGGACTGTGGATAATTCAAACCAGATGATGACCTCTTAAACTGCAGACAAATCTCACTTGAAAGTCAGACACTGATGTAACACTGAATTGAAAAGATATTTTACATAAAGAAATAGAACTTATTAATTAAACAGAATAAAACATATTTTAAAATAAGCAGAAATCAGAATTCCTTATAAGACAAATCTAAATTATCAAGAACCTCTAAACAGCATTCAGCCTAATCTTTTAAAACAGCTTGCTGCTGATCCCCTCTAGATTGTCCAGTCTGCCTTACTCAGAATGGCATCCAGATGTGGTAAATAATACCTATGAACAATCCATCACTCAAAAAGGGACAAAGAAAGTTTCATTTCTCTCTGACCTTTCTAACCTCTAGTCTAGCAAAAGCTAGACATTTGAGTAATTAAAACCAGATGGCATTCTACCACTTTACAGGACTGAACCAAACAAACAAAATTAACAAATTAATATGATTTCTCTGCCCAGGCTGCCTCAATATAACTCTCTCAGGCAGCACATGTGCCGCGCCTTCCAATCTTACCTCATCTTCACCAGGCCCAAAGGTATCTCATATGCTAGGTGAACCTTCAGCTATGCCTCGCCACCCTAGCAGTTCATCATCTCCCCTTCCCCTCTCTTCAACTACCCCCAGGGGACCTCTCTCTCATTTCCCCTTCCCTATCAACCGGTTCATCATTTCATCTCCCTTTTCCTATCCTGATCCTGTGTCCAACATTTCCATTCTGGACCTCCTGATGCTTCCACCCCTGCTGCCCTTCCTCCTTCCAGGCCAAAAGCTGTAAGAAGACTGAGCACAGGGCCTTTAACTACTCACCTAAACTCAAGGGCTGCTGGGCCATGTCTCCCTCTGATGCAAATTTCAGTCTTCTTACAGTTTTGAGCCCAGGAAGAGGTAAGGCAGCTGCATTTGCAGACACAACTTGGAGAAAGGAAGCGGGAGTAGGGTCTGTCCTGTGCCAGAGCTGCATCACTGACCCGCAAATTATGCAACCCTAGACAAGCCTAGTCTGAGTACTTTATGTTTAGATTTACTAAACCTTTTAGACCACATATAGCAATAAATGGATCTAAGCGGTGTGCTGGCTCTGATCTTCACATTCCCACAGTATAATACCCACACTGTATGCATGTGTTCATACCACCAAAGATAGAACACACAATATTTATACAAAAATAAAACTGCGTACCAGAGAGGAAAGTGCTGAAACATTAAAGTCAAAACTAAAAAGTCAAACTGATCTTCGTTAGTTGCATGAATAATTAAAACTCTGGAAGGTAATTTTTGTAATGAACTGGTGGTCTGAAAAAATAAAATCAATCAAAACATACCTTAAGAAAAGTGCCAGTATTGATAATCTGTTGGATAAATGAAAAACAGCAATGGGCGAAGTGGGCAGAGGCTATATTTAACCTATAATAGAAAAGCAGTATGTTGCCGGGGCCGCTTTGATAACAGTAATCAATATTCATGAATATTGTAAGCCACATTGAGCCTGCAAAGAGGTGGGAAAATGTGGGATACAAATGCAATAAATAAATAAATATGATTGGATTTGATATTATTTTGAAGCAAGTATACATAGGAAATCAAATACGTTAGCATTTAACTTAACAAAAAAGGAGACTCTGATAAAATGAGAAAAACAGTGAAAAAAAAACTTAGAGGAGCAGCTGCGAGGGTCAAAATTTACATCAGGCATTGTGATAACACAGTGGTTGCCCTACCCTGAGGAGGCCGCTAGATGGCGATTTCTTCCAAGAAATAGAGAAAATGCCCTGTTCTGATCCCTAGGGGGAGCTCCAAGTGGGACATCGGGTAATGACCTGAAGGAGCCAGCAAAGGGAGCATCGGCTAAGGCCTGAACATGGGGACCAGGGAGTATGTAGTAGAGATTCCCTGTTAAGAGAAGGGCACCGAGAAGGCTCTGACTCTTCCAGAACAGGAAGGAGGAGCCCAGAAAGGGTATGGGGCTATTAGCAGCCCTATATAAACCCTAGCTCCTGAAGCGGAGGAAGGAGGACAGATGGGGACATAGGACCAGTTGGCTGAGTTCAGTGCAACCAAGGCCTGATGCCCAGTGAAGAGATGCCTTGGAGAGGGGAGCAGGAATCCTCAATGACCAAGAAGGTACTTACTGGATTAAGACATAGAATGGATGTAGGGCACTGTGTACTATGGTTATGGACTATTGCTAATGAGAATGGACTAACAGCCGTGGGTGGAGGATAGGCCTATAAAGTTGTGGTGAATGAAGAAAGTCCTATGGTGGTGGAAGCTGTTAGACACTGAGACCCAGGGTCCCCACAGTAGGTGGGCTCAGTGAAAGAACTTGTGCTAGATGACAATGGCTAAATGTGGAAAAGTGGGTTCCATAAGACTGCAGTATAGTTCAATAAATTGAATTTGCATTTTGATTGTCTCATTTGCATATATGTGAAGGCTGGAGAATCCTAGTTGAAGTTCCAGGAGATGTGAGGGGTCACAGCCCATGGATCAGAGGGGTGACCAGGGCACACTGGACGGGACAGGGGAGGATTCCCAGCCGAAGGAAGGCATGCCTGAGCAGTCACCCTGAGTAAGGCAGGAGCCCCAGATATAGAGGTGGGTGCTTGCAAGTGACTAGCAGAAGACCAGCTGAAGTCATGCTCAGGAGCCTGGGGCCAATGAGGCTGGGTAGAGAGCAGGAAGGGCATGTGTCTTTACAGACTGTCCTGAAGCTAAGTGCTAGGGAGTCTCAAGAAGGCTTCATTGAAGAATACCCTGCAATGGGGAAAAAAAAGGAAACCCCTTTTGTTTGAACTGTTTGTTGCTGTGCTTGCTGCAGTTACCCTGAAGGGAGGGGAAAGATAAATGAACCCCCTTTGTTTTGAATGGTTTGCTTCTGTGCTGTTTTTGGTGGAGTTACTAGGGATTTACCACCAGTTGTTTTGAACTGCTTTGGGTGGAACTGTCTGTGGCTGAGCAGTTTGCCTGGCCCATTACAATACATAGCTTGGCTTGGGAGCCAAGGGAACTCCGAAAAGACTCGAGAAGTGGTTCCCCAGCCAGCAGAGGGCTGCATTTCTAAATCACCCAGCGGCTGGGAGCTTCACAGCGTGGATGCTGTTCAAAAACACCACCCTGGAAGCCCAGGCCAAATATATTCCGCGTATTAAAAAAGGAGGACGGAAGACCAAACGACAGTCAGCATGGCTAAAAAGTGAGGTGAAGGAAGATATTAGAGCTAAAAGAAACTCCTTCAGAAAATGGAAGAATGAACTGACTGAAAATAATAAGAAACAGCATAAGGAATGTCAAGACAAATGCAAAGCACTGATAAGGAAGGCAAAGAGGGACTTTGAAAAAAAGATTGTGTGGAGGCAAAAAACATAGTAAAAATTTTTTTTAGGTATATTAAAAGCAGGAAGCCGGCAAAAGAATTGATTGGGTTTCTGCCAGGTACTTGTGACCTGGCTTGACCATTGTTTGGAAAACAGGATACTGGGCTAGATGGACCATTGCTCTGATCCAGTACCGCTACTCTTATGTTCTTATGTATGTCAGGGGGTTGGGAAGGAGGCCCATGATTGTGTCAGGAGGTGGGGGGGGGGGGGGGGGCATGCAAACTGTGCTTAAGTGGGTCATGGCTGAAAAACAGCAAATGAGTAATCAGTTATCGATTGTTGCATAATGAGTAGTGATTTGGAGGTGCGGCTCTGTGGTAAGGAGAGATTCTAGGGAAGAACTAATCAGAAAATCAGTAAAGGGAAAGAACATGATAATTCTCCCACTTTCAGTTGTGTTCTGTATTAATGCAAAAGTGTTTTGGGTGGCAGCAGTGCACTTTTGGTTCCACACCTTTGTCCTTTTGCAGAAGGACATATGAATTACAAAACTACAGATCTCACCGCGACCTCTCTAACCTCATCTCTATTCCTCTACTCCCCTCCTCTTCTCTGCCCTTCTCTTGCGCCCTATGGAATGCCCCTATATCCAGGACCTCTTTATCTTGCGTCACCTCCATCTGCTCGCCATAACAGAAACCTGGCTCTGCCCTGATGACTGTGCTTCAGTCACAGCCCTCTGCCATAGCGGTTATCTTTTTTCACATACTCCTCGCCCTGCTGGTCGCGGGGGCGGTGTTGGACTACTTCTCTCTCCTCCTCCAGATTTCAACCCCTTCTTCCACCTCAATCTCACTGTTTTTCCTCCTTTGAAGTCCACTCTATCCGCCTTTTCTCTCCTCTGCCTCTTCGAATAGCGGTCATTTATCGTCCCCCTGATAAGTCCCTTTCATCCTTTCTCAGTGACTTTGTTGCCTGGCTTGCCTTCTTCCATGATCCTTCCTCCCCCTCTCTCATCCTAGGTGACTTTAATATTCCTGCTAATGATCCCCTGTCCTCACTTGGATTCCAGGGCTCTGTCCTTTCCTGGTTCTCTTCCTACCTCTCCCTCCGCACCTTCAGTGTTCACTTTGGTGGATCCTCTTCTACTTCTCTCCCTCTGCCTGTCGGCGTACCTCAGGGTTCTGTTCTTGGTCCCCTCCTCTTTTCTATTTACACTTCTTCCCTTGGTTCATTAATCTCATCCCATGGCTTTTCCTACCATCTCTATGCTGATGACTCCCAAATCTACCTTTCTACCCCTGATATCTCACCTTGCATCCAAACCAAAGTTTCAGCGTGCTTGTCTGACATTGCTGTCTGGATGTCTCAATGCCACCTGAAATTAAACATGACCAAAACCAAGCTTCTCATTTCCTTCCCCCCCCCCCCAAACCCACCTCCCCACTCCCCCTGTTTTCTATTTCTGTTGATGGCTCTCTCATTCTCCCTGTCTCCTCAGCTCGAAACCTTGGGGTCATCTTTGACTCTTCTCTCTCCTTCTCTGCTCATATCCAGCAGATCGCCAAGACCTGTCGTTTCTTTCTTTACAACATCCGTAAAATCCGCCCTTTCTTTCCAAGCACTCTACCAAAACCCTCATCCACACCCTTGTCACCTCTCGTTTAGACTATTGCAATCTGCTTCTTGCTGGCCTCCCACTTAGTCAACTCTCCCCTTCCAGTCGGTTCAAAACTCTGCTGCCCATCTCGTCTTCCGCCAGGGTCGCTTTACTCATACTAACCCTCTCCTCAAGTCGCTTCACTGGCTCCCTATCCATTTTCGCATCCTGTTCAAACTTCTTCTACTAACCTATAAATGTACTCACTCTGCTGCTCCCCAGTATCTCTCCACACTCGTCCTTCCCTACACCCCTTCCCGTGCACTCCGCTCCATAGAAATCCTTCTTATCTGTTCCCTTCTCCACTACTGCCAACTCCAGACTTTGCGCCTTCTGCCTCGCTGCAACCTACGCCTGGAATAAACTTCCTGAGCTCCTGCGTCTTGCCCCATCCTTGGCCACCTTTAAATCTCGACTGAAAGCCCACCTCTTTAACATTGCTTTTGACTCGTAACCACTCGCCTCCACCTACCCTCCTCTCTCCTTCCTGTACACATTAATTGATTTGATTTGCTTATTTTATTTTTTGTTTATTAGATTGTAAGTTCTTTGAGCAGGGATTGTCTTTCTTTGTTTGTGCAGCGCTGCGTATGCCTTGTAGCGCTATAGAAATGCTAAATAGTAGTAGTAGTGCTGGCTGTGCTACCATTGAAGTATCTGAGGCTTTGAAGGTGATGAAACAGTGTGACAGGGCAGTGGCCATAGTCAGAAGAATGCTAGACTGT